>NC_088104.1:600000-900000 GCF_036370855.1 Dromaius novaehollandiae | reverse complement strand
GGGGCTGATTCTTAAGCATTTGTGGCAAACTACTTTGCAGGCATAAAGAATGCAAAACCTGTTTTAACCAGAACTAGGCAGGATCCCGGATCCACCAGGATCTAGGCTCCAATATACTGCTCAGCCCGCCAGGCATACCCACTGCACCACAGAGCAATATTAATGGACAGCAGACAAGGTGGAGCACTGACAGCCAGGACGAATTCAACACGAAATGAAAGGGCAGATCAAAAGAACCCTGTTTAAAGAAAGAACGTATAATAACTGGTTAAGACTGTGGTGCAGCACCTGATGCTGACATTTCACCAGCAGATGAATCACAAGGTCAATCCTGACTTTCTAGGGGAAAGTCAGCATCTAAACTACTAACAAAGAACATCACATTTCTAAAATATGCTACTACTTCTTTCACGTTACCAGTAATATTGACACACTCTTGATGTTCCTCCTGCAAGACAGCATCTCACCGAATGAAAGTAAAAGGCTAGACTCAGTGCTACTTTATAAACACAGTTCATTTGCTGTAGTTCTTGTTATGTGAGTAAAATTCCAAAAGCACATACCGACTGTCAGTAAGACTCAGAAGTGTAAGTCACTTTGAAAGAGAAACCGTGAACACTGGACCGTATATGCACAGTTACAAGAGGCCACGTTTTAAGGCTCACCCATGAGCTGAAACCGGGTCACATGCATGCGCACTGGCCAACACAACAAAGAAAACTATTTCATTAGAACCACCTAATCGTACTCACCTAGGTTTTTATGCTTTTTTAAAACACTACCCAAAACCCTTGTTTTGGCTGCAAACATAGCAAAGAAAAAGGCAAGAATTAAAATAATTTCTTGAAAGCATTTCCATGAAATTAAATATTTTGTTGTCAACAGCATTTTCTAAATCCATGATCTCAAAATACTTCAAACTTTTGTGAATTCAGCTTTCCAACACTGTTAAGGAATACTATCATTATTTTACACATATGTACAGGCATGTAAAAGATGTAAATGACAATTTCGGAGACTACACATTAAGGATTTGTCCATAACGGGATTTAAAAGGTCTGGTTTTAGATAATGCTGGAGAACAGTGCAACTCACATGCTCTTAAAGTGTGTCGATCTTGTCTAGTCTGAAGTTTTAAAGCAAGTAAGCTATTAAGACCAAGCTACAGTCCAGCCCAAAGAACCTCCAGGAACTTTCACACACAAAGATGGAAGAGTGTGATTATCACTCACAACTCTATTGCATTAAACACCACCCACCACTGCAGCTCTATGAAGCCAGAGAGACGAGTGGACTAAGTTTTTAATCCTTTTACACACAGTAGAAGAGAAAATACACAAGAGCAGACAAAGCTCCCCATTTGAGAGTTTCAAATACCTAAGAACAGGAATGAATTTAGACAGCATTTGGGGGAGAGGGGTGGGAAGACGTACACAGGGAAAAAAGCAGGTCTAACTATTCTACAATGGGTGTCCTTAGGTCCTACCTTAATGTCAGGCTCTCATTATATTTAAGCACCACTTCACAGGATCAGCTGGCAGAAAAAATCCACCTATCTCCTCTCCCTACCTTAACGAGCTTCTCCACTACTGATAAAGAGCCCACAGCTTTATCCTTTGCCATGAAGAACGTGGCTTCTCAAAGAGCAAGGCAAGGACAAGGCAGGAGACGAGAGAGGGTTGTTTTAAATTAGTTTTATCCCTCTCCCAGACTCATTTGCATCCCTCCCAAATGAGCTATTTGATGTCTCTGCCATTGCTGTCTTGCAGTTTTGGCAAGATGATGCAAGTCTCCATTCCTTTTTGGCTGGACACTGACTGAAAAATGGAAGAATGATGTCATGTCATGTCACGCTGCCACATGCCTTCCTGTCTCCACCAGTCCTGGGCACGTGTTCCTTTACTCTCCCTTACACCCGCACTCGGACTCACCTCATTGCACTTAGACCGCACACAACCATTGCGCATCTGTGAACAGCAAGACAGGCAAAGAAACTCTCTGCAGGCTTGAGAGGACATTAAAACTCATTGGGAGAGTTAGCCTTAAAAATAGATACATTTTGCAGGAAATAGTTATATCTAGCCCTCCCCTTTCACCTCAGCTCCTTAATGCATGTATTATCTTCTAGAAGAATCTTTCTAAACAGTTTTAAAGGTTAACTTCACATGGACCACCTCACCAGAAAGTGGAACCAACTTCATATATGTTAAGATAGAAGATAGTAAACAATCAAATTTCCAGCTACCAACGTGGACACAACCGCATACGCACGCACAAGCTCGTGTCTGAAAGCATGCTAAATAGCTAGCTCCAGGAAGGTACTGCAGCCACCAGCACCTTATGAGGGAAGTCCCTGCAGGGTGAAGCTAAACTTCGGCAGACACCACTAAAGTCTTCACAAATCCCTCTGTAAGTAATTAAGGCAACTATAGTATTCCCTATAGAGAGCATGAACATTAGGTAACAATTTCAACAGCTCCAGTTTCCTTACAATACATATAAAAATAAGTCATTAGAAAATGAGTTAATAACAATTACTGCATGTAAGTATTGAACTTATGAAGAGACTCTGTCAATGATGTCTCTAGAGACATCATCAATACCAGCTCAGCAGCAAGACTTCCCTCTCTAAACTTTTAACTTTGAAACATGTTATAAGCATTAAAACTAAAGCTAAAAATAAATAAAACAGTTCTCCTCCCTCAGGCTGTTTTGTTTAAAGAACAGCCTCACCTTCTATAGTTTTGGCTCAGCTACAGTTATTTATGTAAAAGCTGATGATGTATAAACTGAAGTAGTTGCAGAAATGATCTAAGTCTCAGCAACAGACATTAGTTTGCCCTGAAATGGAGACAGAAACAGACAAAAATGAAACACACCTGTCGCTGAAGAGTGAGAAGACAAATAAGCAGAGAAAAAACTTGCAATCAGTAACTTCCTAAGTTCTCTGCCAGCAGCCAAGGAGCAACGCTCTGGCCCCCGTCCCACCCCCCCAGCGAAGGGGAGGAATGCAATAGTGAAGGGCAGGAAAGCAAACAAAATACTGAGGTGGAAGTTAAACCACTCAAAACGCTGCACATTCTTAATGCTTCTGAGGGAGATCACGGTCCAAACGAGAACTTTTGTTCCCCTAAAACAGATCCATAACACCTCCACCAAAAAAAGTTAGGGCCATCGAAGGAATCAGCAATGACTGGAGAGATTTTCACATCCAGGATTTGGGCCTCCCCGCTGATTCTAACTTCAAGGCAACCCTGGAAAGAACAGCATTCTTCAGACAGCATCGGACAGAACTCGGAGGATATTTATAAAACGCTTGATGTATTCCAGGTCACTACAGTTTCTTCAGATACGAAGTACAAAGATCATTGTAAAGACTATTACAGGAAACTAAAGAAAACTGAAGATAAAGAAATAGGTCTGCCATTGCTCCCAGCAAAGTGCTCCAACCGCAGCAGGAGTTTTCTGAAGCCGAAGGCTGAGATCCCTGTCAGAAGCGCTTCAATGCATACCACAGAAACGCATGAGATTTAGAGATTTGAAAAAAGTGTTCTCTTCTAAAAGTTTAATACATCATTTTAGAAGAAAAGGTGTTGGCTTTTCTTTTCTTTTATTTTTTTTAAACATAAAAGCACCGGTTCTACAGCTCAGTCTAGAAGCTGAGCATTTCCACCTCATGCCGCCACCAGGTCAGCACCGCTGCTTGGCGAACTGTTACCTCCAGCGTACCTGCGCAAGCCCGTACTCTTTCGAAACTTACTGAAGCCTACGTCCCCCAAAACGGAGAGAAACTGAAGGGTTTTACTTCCAGTTTACTACAGGAGCACTGCTCAGAGCAAAGCGTTCTGACGCGTTCGTGTAAATCAACGCGGTTGGAGCCCGCCCAGGCAGCTCCCCTTGCACCCGCCCGGGCCCCCGCGGCTCCCCGAAGCTCGGGACCCCGCGGCGGTAAACAGGCAGCCCGAGTCAGGCCGCGACCGACTCACCGGGCGAGACGCCCCAGGCCGGGCAGCAGAAGCGCCTCCAACCGGGCCCGGCGCGCGGGGGCCCGGCCCGCAGCTCTCCTTCCCCCGCCGGCAGCGGCAGCGGCGGCCGGGTCCCACCGCGCAGACTTCACTGCGGAGCGCAGCGGGCGGCCCGGCCCCCGCACCCACCGCCCAGCGCAGCGGCGCCGCAGACCGCTACCGCCCCTCGGCACCGCCGGCGGCGGCCCGGCGCCCCAGCAACCCTGCCCTCCCGGCCCTGCGGCAGACAACCGGGGGCACCGCGCCCCACCGGGCCGGACCCCCCCGCGGGCGCCGGGCGCGGAACAGGGCGGCGGCGGCGCTCGCCCCGCGGGGGCCGGGCCGGGCCGCGCAGGCTGCACGGGCGGACGCCGAGCGCCGCCGGGCCGCGAGGCCGCCGCGCCCCCCCTCCCCTCACCCCCCCCCCGCGGCGCCCCAGGCCCGGCCCGCCCGGCGGCGCGCGAGGCCCTGCCCTGTCACGGAGCGGCGCCGCACTCACCTCCTCATGGCGGCGGCGGGGCGCTAGGGCCGCGGCGAGCTCCCCATGGGGCGGCGGCCGCCGCGCTCCCGGCACGGCACGGCACGGCACGGCGAGGCGAGGCTGCCCTCCCGCGCGCCCCGCGGCGGCGGCGGACGCTGACAAAGGGCCGCGGCGAGCGGCGGCGGCGGGAGGGAGGGAGCGAAGGCGGGAGGGGCCGGCCGCGGCTGCGCCCCGCCCCGTCTATGGCCGACGGTACCGCCCCTTCCGCCGCGTTGCGTCACTTCCGCCCGCCGTAACGCGGCGGGGGGCGGGGCGGGGCGGGGGGCGGGGCCGGAGGGGCGGGGCCGGGAGTGGAGTGGAGGGGCGGGGCCGGGGCGGGGCGGTTTGGCGTGCTGCGTAACGGCGAGCGGGGGGGGGGAGGGGGGAGGGGGAGGGGCGGCCGTTGCGCGGCGCTGTTTGAAAATCTTCCGTTGGTCTTAAATCATGTGCGAGCGTCGTGCTGGGGCGCCGTGGTGTCCCCCGGGGCGTGGGGAGTACAGAATAAGCCCCTCTAAACCGCCGAGCCTCGTGGCTGTCTGGCTGCGACGGTCAGAAGCAAGAAAATAGATTCTTTCACAGACGGTTTATTCTTCTAAATACGAGTTTAGTTTCCGTAATCCTGGGTTTTTTAGGCGTCCTTGTTAGTGCTCAGACGAACCCAGAAGGAGTCTGAATGTGGAAGTGGTGCTGCTCCTGCTGACACGGGCAGGTGCGTTGCTGGGCGAGCGCCTCGGCGAGCTACCCTTGTTTGAAATACCGGTTACCCGACCGGAGGATTAAGCTCGATTTAGGTGACCCGTTGTTCACCACAAATACCGAAGCCAAAGCAAGCATAATGCGAGTCCACGCTCAGCAATTCATTTAATCTTGTTCCATTAAATCAGTATTTTACTGTTTCATTGACCCAAGAAGAGTCTTAGCAGCATATAAGTACAAGTCACGCAGAAAAACTTAACCTGCTCCGGGAATTAATGGTAAAAATGCTTTTATCCCTGTTAAAACCAGCTGCGGCTCCTACGCTGTGGTTATTCGGTGTGTAGGAAACACCCCGCTGTATTTACTCGAAACACGAATTGGGTGTTTTCTCACTAAACGCAGGCCTGCCCTGCGCCGGGCCCGCGACAGTGCAAGGCCAGTGATTGTCCACCGCGCGCTGCCGAACAGCGGAGCGCGACGTTCGAGCGGCTCGTGTGTAGGTGTCGCTCGGGAGGAACCAGCTCGAACACGGACCGTTTTCCAGAAGAGAAGCCCAAAGTTCGGGAGCCTACGCACGAGCGTCGGGATCCGGGTGAGCAGCAAAGCGCCCAGGAACGGCAGCTGCCCGCGAGGCTCCCCGGCGGCACCGCCCGCCCACCCACGCTCCTGGAAAGGAGGGCTGGCAAGGTTTCCGGGGAGCTGCGCGGGTCAGAAACGTCTGCACGGCCAGCTTTCCGCTTTTCTTCGCTTTTGGTAGAACAACCTGAGCTTTGGTCCCTGGCGCAGTGACCCGCAATCGCTTGCTAAGGGACAGCTGGTGCTGAGAGTATGTTCAGAGCCGCAGCAGCAGTCAGCGCTAAAACTGGGACTAGGACCCAGCGGCTCCCGCCCGCAGCCTAATGCAATTGCATCACACGTATATGTGACCGATCTTTAATTAACAGCCAAGACGAGGGAAGAATCAGGATGGCGGAGTAATCTCAGCACAACCTGTACACACAGCTGTGTGTTTTTCTGTCCTTTTGAGCATCACTTCTTGTTCATCGCTGGCAATAACGAGTCTCCTTACGAATAAGTCTGGCTTCCAGCAGGGGCTGGGGCCAGGCAGTTGTTTTTTCCATCGGTGTCGTAAGTGCTGGATGTAAATCCCAGCCGCAAGTAGAATTTTATTCCCATTATTGTTATTTGGGAGGGAAGGCAGGCTGCCGTCTCCGATGAAGACCCCGGTGAGGTGCTGCCTTCGGTGGCAGCAGCCGCGGCCTGGACGAGACCCGCCGCGTGCCAGGGATGCCGGGGCGATGCCACGTGCCTCGGCCACCGCAGCATGGGGCTGAGGGCAGCGAAACACCCCACCACCCAGGCATCGTGCAGCCCCCGGGAAAGGTGCCGCGGGCTCGGTGGGCACCTCCATCCGTACCTGAGCACGCACCCCTGCACGGGAGCGCAGCGGGGTTACAGCTGGATAACCCTCGACTGTTAACGCGAATATCACGCACTTCGGGTCGTGTGGCCCAGAAAGCAACTGCAGGCAGCCCCTGCCACCGAGCAGGTTTGCCCTGTCACCCCCCACGTGGAAACCCCCCGGCACCCCAGCAAGTGCAGCAAAACCAGGCGCCTCTGTTTTGGTGTCTTTACCATGGTAACCCCAAACTCCTCGGTGCTTGGTAAATCCTGCCTCTCTCCGGAGCAGCTGAAATTTCCAGTAAAGACCACGCTCAACACTTTGTGAGCGAGGAACAGTCCAAACAGCTTAAAGACGATATACAGGAAATTTTTGGGAGACTGAATAATGGTTGGACCCCAGACCAGTCACCTAATTTAATAAAATGATCTCCCTTCGGACCCCCATGTCTGTTTAATTGAGTGGGAAATTTTCCATGCTCGTTAGCGTGACCACGGTTTGGCACGTGCAGCAATTAGCCAGGTTACGCTGCGTAAGCATGTCCCAAAGCACGTCTGCATCCAGAAAACGTGTCCAGCGCTGTGCACCGCGGCCTCCCGGCCAGCGCGATGGTGCTGGGACTCGTGGAGCCGCCTGTCCCGTCCCGTCCCGTCCCGTCCCATCCCGTCCCATCCCGCTCCCGAGCCGGGTCCCGCTGCGGGAGCAGCACCTCAGTGATGCCACCACCAGGACAGAGCCAGAGCTGCGCTGCCCTGGTTGGGCGAAAAACACTATTATTCCTTCCAAAACGCATGTTAAAAGCTACTTTTGTACAAGTATGTGAAATGGTGAGGCCCTACGCAAAGCCCTACCTATTAATTACTCGGAGTGTTGCTAAAGCTTTGAACTCTCTTAGCATCATTCAGGTCAGTACGCAAAGCCCTTGCTCACACGTCGGAGGCGAGCTGTGGCACAGACGTCATGATCCAGATGACCTTCCGTGCTGCTGCTTGTCACAGATTATTTTCTTTTGCCTTGGGGAAACGTCTAGATAGACATATACATGCAAATAAATGAATCTTTTGGTTGTAACGTAACCGCAGCCACCTCAGCGCCCCTTCCCGAAAATACAGCACAGTGAAAGTCTGAGCACAGCTGCTGAGAAAACCCCGGGAAGCACCGAGCTTTGAAGCTAAAGAGCTCGTTTCAATATCTGACTGTGATAAATTTGACTCCGAATATGTGTGTTTTGCAAGGGTTTGGTGAGTCGGGCGCGTGAGTCACGGAAGAGCAGCCACGAGGCCACTGGGGCCGCGGACGGGCCTGTCGGGACAGCTCCAGCGCGGGCGTGCAAAACTCTCGTTACCTCTGCGGGGGGATTTAATTAGTCTGAAGCCAGGGCCCAGGACGTACGTGGTGCTCCTGCTGCTTTGCAAAGGGCCGGATCCTGGAGACGTTCCTGTGCTGCACTGAATAGGTCTCAGCACGTCACGGCCCTGCATTGCACCACTATCTTTGCATGTGAAATAGCATCAATATCGATGGCTTTAGGGCGTCAGGTACAGTTCAGTATGAGCACGGAGGGGAGCATCCAGCTCCAAGCAATTAACAATAACACATAATTGCTACCAATTCGGTTTTACACAAATTACGCAGCATTATTAAATTAAGCAAACCGCGTTCTTGCATCAGAGCAGTAGCAGCATAACTCGTCTTCAGCCCATTTTGTTTTAAACAGCGCTTGCAATTAGTCTGCTGTGCTTCCCAGACTGACCACACGCACCGCCAGGCCACTGCAGCTGGGCCACCGCGGATGGGCCACCGCGGATGGGCCACCACGACCAGTTGAGGACAACGCAGGTGCGGGGCAGGGTCCCACCGCGCAGCCGTGCGCCGGGTGCTTCCCCCCCCCACCCCCCCGAGCGGTGCTGCCGGTGCCGGGGCCCTGCGGCGCGTGCGGGACGGCGGCGGCCCCCAGCACTGCCCGCCGAGCTGTGCCGCGAGCGGTCTGGGACTGCCCCAAAGCCACCGGCGCTGAGGGCCTCGGGGCTGCGAGGAGCATGAGGAGAAGCTTCTGGCCTGCATGGTCACAGCAAGGCCCTGGAGACGAAAACCCCAATGAACCACCAGGTAAAGCAAAGAGCCCCGTTTCCTCAGCCTCCAGCCTTTCAGACCAGTCTCCAGGGCTCTCTCCTTGATGACGAAGCCCTGAGGTCAAATCCAGCGAGGCCGCGCGCTGTTGCAGGAGAAAGGCAAGCAAGCGGCGGGGATCTTGGCCAGGAGCATCCTTCCTCCTCCTCTCGTCGTCTTTAGGACTCCCAGGATCCCTGTGGGGCTGAGAAGAAACCCCCAGGCTCCCGCTGCCCGAAGGACCCCCAGCAGGTCCAGTCCTGTGGCAGAGGTCTTCAGCATCTGTCTCTTCTTTCTGAGGAAGCAGCGCAGGAGAGGAGGCGGCAGCAGGTGCCGGATTTAGACCCAGGAGCGAGAGGAAGGTGCTGGATGCGAAGCCTTGGGCCACCGCCCTGCAGCACCTGCCAAACGGAGACGGAGCCCCAGATGCCCCCGACACGTGGGACCGGGGCGGACACGTCCTCGGCAGTGCCGTGCCCCAGGGCAGCTCCTCCGAGGGCTGACGGACACCGCTCACAAATCCCCTCCCAGAAACCCCGGCTCCGCTTTTACTTTCCCCTCCAGCAGCTGGTGAAGCGGCTGGTGAAGGGAAGGAGCGTGATTCACCGTGGGACTCGGGGCCGGAGCCCAAGTCCGCTGAAGCGCTCTCGCTGCGTGAACCCGCGTGAGCCCTTCGGGGCCGCCGCACGCTCGACGGAGCAGGGTTCGCGCGTCCTGCCGTCCCCGGCTGCGAGCGGCCTGGGCTGAGCCGGCCGAGGGACGGGCAGGGCAAGCGGCCGCGCAGCAGCTCGTCCCGGGGCAGCCGCTTCCCGCAGGCAGGAGCGGCAGCACGGCTTGGGAAACGCACCCAGGTCGCTGCCGTAAACGGGACGCTTTGCCCTGCCGGCCGCTTGGTGACTTACTTGTTTCAGGCTTCTTTTTGCAAAGCCATAAAAAAGCTTTATAGGTTTGGCAATAATCTCAGACTCACCCAAGCAGCGAAATCACAGCCGCTGGCCAAATAAAGGGAGCGCTTTCACGATTTACCAGGTCGGAGGTACCTGAGAGCAGAGAATGAGCGCAGGGAAAACACGCTCCGTGCCCGGCTCGCGTGCCACGTTTCGGCCGTGAGCACTTGGGTATTTGGGGCCTGGAGGAGGCAGCGGCTCCGGAGCCGTCCTGAAACTCTGCCGAAGCTGCGCGGGTCGGACTCGGGCTGCTCCGAGGAGCGATGGCCCGGGAGCCCCCCGCGTGCCCAATTAACGTGCCGCTGTCCCGTTGCCGAGACGCGGGAGCGGCCGGGGCAGAGCTGTGCCGGGCCGGGGACACGGCCCCTGCGCCTCACTTACCCGGTGAGTGAATACGCCAAGCGTATACACCATACTCCCTGCCGCCTCGCTCTCCTCGTCCTGTGTCCCGCAAACCGCCTCCTCCGCGAAGAGGACACCGGAGCCCCGGCACCACTGCTAAAGCCACGTTCCCTGCACGAGGCCTGTTAAAGCCAGGCGTTACTACCCCAAAACAGTGAAATTGGTTTAAACAGGGCAAGCGTGCGCAGGTATATACGCGCGATGCTGGTTCCTTTTTTAGCTCCTTTTTTTGTGGCGGTTCTTTGTGGCGGTACCAGACGGGGCCGGAGCAAGGCGTGGTCCGAGCTGGAGCCCGGCGCAGCCCCGACGGGACCGTCGCGCCGCCCGCGGCTTGGTGGGGCAGCTCGGCCCGGAGCCGGGCACCAGCGGCAGCCAGGCCCGGCAGGACGCCCGCACGAGCGGTGCCGCCCGGAGCAGCGCGGGCCGTCGGCCCTCGGGTGCGCGTGTGCCCCCCGCGCGCCGGGACGCCGGGGTGAGGGGCCCCACCGCAGCGGGAGGCTGCCCGGCCCCGGCCCTTCCTGGCTCCAGCCCGACAAGGGAAGGTGACCGAGGTTGGGGGTGACCCGCCTGCAAGAACAGCCAGCGCGGGCACAGCTCGCCCAGCCCTGCCAGGGGGAGGAGGAGGAGGAGGGCGAAAGGGAAACGCGTGCGTGTTGCTCAGCTCAGCGGTCGGACGGTCCGGGCGGCAGAGAGCGTGTCCCGCCGCGTGGGGACGACGGGAAACTGCTGCAAGTGTTGCTGTGACACGCGCTCTGAGGCAAAACCTCGCTTTATTATTAACTCTGCTTTGAGTGCAACAGTACGCCTGGCACCGCACAGGGGAAGAAGCGGATACAGTCCTTGCCGGCACGCGTCCGTGCTCCAAGGCTCCATCCTGCCGCCGTTGCTTCGGCACGTGGTTGGGCCGAAATCTGGTGGCATCAGTCGCGCGACAGCTCACGCTCGGTTCCCCCAGCAAGACCAAACCCAGCCCGACCTGCAGAAAAGCCCCAGGGAACCGATCTGGCAGCAGCCAAGGGAAAAAAAAGACTTTCTGCTCTCCCGTGCCCCGGCAGCAGTCGTGCCACGACCAGAGGAACAGCCCGCGCTGAGCCCTGGCCCCGCGCTGCTGCTGCTGCTGCTGCTGCTGCTCCCGCGGCCCCGGCTCCGGCTCCAGCCTGCGGCTGCCCGGGGGGGGGGGGGGGGCCAGGCTGCGCGTCCCCCCGGTGCCCTGCGCAGAGCCGTCGCCAGCACCACGTCCTTGCAAGTTCCTTAGAAACGCAGAGGAGCTCAAACACACCGGCGGCAGGAGACCGGCCTCCCGCTTTGGGTATTTACAGCGAGGACAAACCTTCTGAGTGTTGGCGAACAACTCAGACCGACGCTCCAGCACAGTAACACGTGCAACGTCTTCACGTGTAAAACATGCTAAAGCCGAGCAGAACAACCGTCCCACGGCCAAATAGAAAGAGCCAAAGCAACACGAAAACCGATCGCATGTGTGACGTTAACAGCGCACCTTTAGCCGCACCTTCCGTCAGGATTTTGGACACCTGATAGCGCCTGCAAATAGGAAGACCAGCGGCTTTCGTCATGGAGAAGAAATCCCGTGCTACAAACTTCACTTCATCTTTAACGGTGAGGCCGAGGAAAGGAAGGCCGAGCCGCAGAGCAGAAACTGGGGTGCTCCCGCGCAGCAGCCGCGCGGCAGGGCAGCGGCACCCCGGTAGCGCAGGATGTGCCGGCACCGGGCCGGGGCAGGACCAGCACCCGGCACCTCCCGTGGGGCGGCAGCTCCGGCTCCCCCCACCCCGGTCGGGCTGCAAAGACCCCGAGAGAGCTCCTAAAATCCCGCCTGGCCTCCGGGGGAAGCGCTCGCCCCGGGGCTGAGCTCCTGGCCAGCACCACGTGCTGCTGCCTCAGCACCTGAGGGATGATTTTTTCTCTTTTTCTCTCCTCTCCACAGCACGGGACGGGCACCCCTTCCACTTCCATCCGTTTCCATCGTGCTCCATCGTGGTGACGGACACGGCGGCAGATCCCTCCTCCAGCCGCGTGCGGAGCTGATGGTCCGGGGCGACGCGGTCCAGCACGACATGTGGGTGCAGAGCCCCGAGCTCGACAGGGCCCCGGTGGAGGAGCTGCTGCGCTGCGGCGAGGAGCTCCCTCCCGGCTTCCCGACGCTCCTCGGGCACCCTGGGCGCCTGCGGCTTTTATGAGGGTAAAATGATCCATAATTTCTTTTTTCCCCCCCCCAAACAATGCTAAATCTGTGTGTTCTTATGCAAGCCAAATTATCGATGCTGTCAGAACACACGCAGGTTGGTAGTTGATCCGTCTTGCACTTTGGAGCGCGTTTAGAGGCCAGAGCGAGCTGCCCTCCGGTACCGAGCAGCCCCCGTCCAAGCCCCCCGCCCGCGCCCGCCTCTCCTCCGCCAGCCGCCCCGGTCAGAGCTGGCGGCACCGCGGCTGCAGGCGACCGCTCTGCACCCCGGCCCGGTCGCTCCCGCGGGAACACGCCGGTCCCGGACGGGGCTCCCCGCAGCCGGGGGCCCCCAGCCTCCCCCCAAGGAAACCCCCCCCCCCGTTTGTAACCCCGCAGCAACGCTAACAGACGCATGGCACAACGTCGCTTCCGACGACGAGAGCACGCTTGCGATTGCCAAACGGTCCAAAAAGCATCAAGAAGCAGCTGACGTTTGTGTAAATAACCCCTGGTTAGTCCAGAGCACCGCGCGGGGACTGTTCCCTGCGCAAAATTAAGCGCTCATCACAAAGTTGATGAAATGGAATAAATGAAGAATTAATAACTTGAGGACTATTTATAAACCTCCGGAGCTGCTGGCAAATGTGGCCATCTGCGTATTGCTCCAGGCCGAGTTTTGTTTAAATGAAACCGTTTGAGAGGATGCACGGTCGGAAGGACGACGAACCGAGCCGAGCCGAGCGGAGCGGAGCCGAGCCGCACAGCTGCCGGCAGGACCCCTGTGCCCGGACACCGCGGGCTCCATCCTCCTCCTCGGGCGTGTTAAGACCTGCGTAACCGTCTCCTCTACACTGCGACGTAGCACCCCGGCTTTAGAAACTGAGGCTATTTGGAACATGAATTAAGTAACCTGATGAGCACTGTGCAAATGAAAGATTAGTTTTGAAATAAAATGCAGACATTATTGGACTTTCTAACTGGAATCATTAAAAGGGGCAAGTAATGACGATTATCTTTTTCCTTTCAAGGTCAGGGGAGATTAGATGGAGCATTATGCTCTTTTTCCAGGGAAAAAGAGCTAGAGTACTCAAAAAGAGCTTATGCTGCTGGCGTGCGAAATGCTGAGATGGGGCCGACCGCGTTCGCCGCCGCACGCGGACTGCGGGGTCCGGGGGTGACGCTTCTCCCCCCGCCGCCGCTTCGCCCTCACGTGCCGTGGCTCCAGCTGCCCTGAGATTTGGGTCGTTAAGGGATTTATACAACCTGAAGGCCAAAAATCCCTTCTAAACCCTTTTCACTGTAAAAGTGTATGAAAACAACTTTTGTGGCCCAGGGAAAAGGAGCTGCTGGTAAAAAGTGTAACTACATGTTGGAAGAAACAAAATTTAACTCCCCCTCATCCTTTCCCAGGCTTAAAACATTTCTTGGCTCTACCGATATCACTGTTTCCCCCTTTTTTACAGGCCACAAAGGTTGGTTGTTTCCTGCTAACACAAAAGGAGCATTTCCAGTGCAGTGGGGTAAATGGATTTTCCAGGCAGTTTTTGCCAGTTTGGTTCCTTGGGATCTTAAAGATGCTGCTCGCAAGCAGAGCCCTCGGGGAGGCAGCGGAAACCAGCCCCGTCCCTCTCGCCGGTGGCAAACGCTGTAGAAGCAGTATTGTAACGCAGCAGATACCGGTTGTCGTCGATCCCCCGCCTTGCTCGCCGCCTCGGCCACGGGGCACGAAGGGCCTTTGCTGAAAGCGGGGCTCCTCGGGCGGCAGCAGCCACCGGGCGCGAGCACGACGTGAGCCCGCAGGCGCCGGTACCGCGGCATCGCCCGCGACGGCAGCAGCACGTTCCAGGGAACGGGCTGTACGGGACCGAGGACCGAAAATCCAGTGTGGATTATACTGATGTACTCGTACGTCCAAGGACTGCTTGAGGGGCAGAGTATACAGAAAATACAACTGTGTTAGGATCCTAACTCCATGCTCCAACCCCCTCTTCAAATACTCGCGAATTACCGTCCCGTTGGGTCACACGCAGGGATCCCGCAGAAAGGAGATTGTTCTGCACCTGGCGTAGTGCCCAAAGCGAAGTAAATGAGGCACAGAATTAAGCCGCATTTGTGAACGTTATCGTTATTCATTGCCGTTATGAAGGCTGGGCAGAATTTTATTCTGATAATATTTAAAGAGCTGCCAAAAACTGATCGACATCAAAGTATTTGAGCAGGAGCTGCCGGCGCAGGGGAGCTGCACTTCTCCCAGGCTGACACCCGTCACGGGGGGGGTGGGGGGGGACTGGGTGCTGGGCACGCCGCGGGTCACCCTGCGGATCCCAGTTTAATTAAAACAAATGTAATTAACATTCACATTAATTCTGAGGATGCGTTTCAAGATACGGACACGTGGTCACCGAGGACTGGACCGTGACTGCCGAGAGGCTCTGCGCGCACCGCGACACAGTCGCTCTTTACAATATTAGTAATAGAGTGAATTCAGACAATTTTGACCCAAATGGTTTCATACCTCATCACCAGTTCACTGATCTGCCTGTTTCTCACACAAACAGTTCTAGCAGGATATTAAAACACATGGAACATATAAAAATATATTAAAAATACTGGAACTTTTACTGATTAATTTCCCCATAAGTTTTTTGCTAGGGGTTGTTTTAGGGAACGGCTTGATATTTTGCCTCATTTATCAACTTTCAGTAGAAACGTCTGCGAATGGCTCTCTCCACGGCACATTTCGGCTCGCTCCCGTGAAAAAGTGACCTCCCACCGTCCACAGGAGCAGGAGAGCCGTCCCTCGTCTCCAGCCCTGGATTTTCTCGGCTAAACGCTGACCGGGCGGTGGAGGAACTCGGGGCAGGAACCAGGGTCCTTTCAGAACCGAAATAAAATCACTGCAATCACTTCTTACCTGTAACCTAACCCGCAATTCAAACCCAGTCCTGCAAAGTCTGCAGTCTGCTTCGAGGACCTTCTACGCTGAGCAGCAACAGGCACCACAGCTTCTTTGTGAAATAACGTATAACCCCTCCAGTAAAAGACACCCAGTGCATTAACGTTTTGCCTAGTTTAACAGGTGAAGTTTGCTCCACTGCAGCTAACAGGACCAGTCCTCACCACTGACTTTGCAGAAGATGGCGAATTCTTTTCTAGAACATTATGCAGTTACGAGACTCTTATTTTTCTCATTTTGCTTTTAACTCAATGATTCCATTGTTAAGCGATTTCTCTGTTATACGTTTTAATTTAACCCTCTTTAGGGTTTCAGACCGGTCAGTTAACAGTTCGCAGCGCTCAGGACCGGGGTCCTTGCTGAGCTCGTTTTCACAACACCAACCACCGCTGCAGAGGCCCCTCTGGTTTTAGAGGGATCAGAACCGGCATCGCAATCACTCACGTTTTTCCTTTTTCTATAAATGGCAGCAACTTCAGTGACGGTGAACATAAGCTTATGGGCACATACGTTTGCACAAACATAAGTTCGCAAAACCGATCTTTCCCCTCCCGGCTCCAGTGGGATACTCGACTTGGAAGTGTTGGTTAGTAGCTAAGCTACTTTCCTGACTTCCAAAATTCATGGAAGTACAGTATATCCTAAAACTGAAAGACTTCATTTTCATGAAGAAATTGTTCTCAGGCTTTAAAAAAATCAAACCATTAGCCAAACTCCGTACACTTCATCTACCTGCATAAGGGATAGCTAGAACTGGAAGCGTCATCCGTACCAAGCACAAAATAACGAGTAGGACCATCAGAGCAACGCAACACTGGTGGCTGAGAAGTATATTTCCAACAGAAAAAGTCTCCATAAACATTTTCTAAATAACCATTTTTATTTGCAAGTAATTGCATATGTCTTTCTACAAAAATAACGTTAATTTTTTAAATTCTTTCCTACAAATAAAGCATAGGAAATTGTGATGAAAACTCGTGTCCTTACAAGCATCCCCATTTTACCTGTAGGAAATGGCTAGCAGTAAGACTCCTCTCCTGGCCTCTGCACCAAGGGATCCGCCGGCAGAGCAGAGAGAGGCCGTCGGCTGCCCCGAGCCCCGGGCCTCACCCGCAGGGCGAGCAGGGGCTGCCTGCTGCACCGGGCGCTGCAGGTGTGCGACCCACCAGCCACGACTGCGCACTGCAGCATCCCGTTGACGAAGTCCTGTCATCATCTAGACACACAAACACGGATGTTCAGATCCGTCTCTTATTTACTGCCCTTAGAAATTAGTGGTTAAACTGCTAATTGTGTCTTGTTTACATATAGTTTACACTCCTCTTATGTAAGGCTTGAAAACAAAATGAGCTGCAAAATAGAATGACATCAATTTCTCTTTCATTTAATTGAATCATATTCATTGGTTTCCAGCTGCAAAATAAAGATCCCAGAGCTGAAATGTTATTTCTCATTTCATAGTTCATTCTGAAAAACTAATTTGCAATATGAAATTGTTTGGGTGATTGGTTTGCAGTAAACATGATGCACCAAATTGGTTTCTAAATATAGACAAAGGTTAGGTTCCTTCTTATAATAATCAAGGAATAATAGAAGCATTCAATGATAATGAGGATTTTGTAATTAAAAAAATCAAATTCTCAAGTGACCTGGAATGAAAGTTAGGGGGGTGCATTTATAAACCATAACATAATCCAAAATGAGTATTCTGCAAAGTTATTTTGGATTTGTGTGGCCAGTTGCAAAACAGACCAAGCTCCTACTCAGAACGCTGTTTATCAGACTGGCCTGTAGTTTCTGCGAGAGTCTTGCGGACACCTCTGCGCCGACGTCCCACGCTCCGGTGGGAAGGGACACTGCCAGTCCTGCAGGGCTGTGCCGCGACCGCCTGCGCCCGTGAGACGCCCGCAGAACCGCCGCCACGGCGGGCGCCAGCCGGGGCGACGGGGTTCCTTGGGTAAACGTCATTCGGTCACGCAGCTTCAAGGGGCGAGGAGGGGAGCCTCAGGAACGGGAGGCCCCGGCCCTCCTGAAACACCAAACCCGCCCAGTTCAGAGCAGAGCTGTGGAAAACACTGCTGGGGAAAACGTCGGCATAAATCGCATATAAATCTTCCAAGTGGCTCCCTTCATACCCAATCTTGCGGCAGCTTTTTTGAAGTGTTTCGATTCGACTTGAAACAATTAAATTACGATTTCAGCATATTGTGTTCCTAAAGAATAGGAAGTTATGAAGCTTTGCTCAGGATTGTGGGGGAGTGCAAAGCGGTTTGCTCAGCACCACACGGGAAACGCAAACGGCTTTCCAAAATGAGTGCAGACACAGCAGTTCCATGAAACAGCCTGTGGGAAGTTTATCCAGGGTCTCACACAAGAGCCAAGCACATATACCCCAGCACTCTCTCAGTTCGCGATACGTGATGTCCTCTATGGCTTAAAAGCTGTGGATTCCGTATCTCTTCTCGGAAGCTTCAATGGAGGAATTTTTGGTAAAATCTCTTTTGCGTAAAGTGTTTTATGAAGCCCAGCTTCTCGGAGAGCTAGCTCAACACGAAGTCTAGGGTCTGAAATGATCTGTTAAAATAAACCACAACAACGGACAAAAACAAAGCAATAATTTCCTCAGACACACAGTATATCTTACAGGTAATTTGTGAATGTATACATTAAAAGAGCTCTAGAAGAGTTTAAAAAAATCTGGTTAAAAAATAAAGCCTTCAGAAGTAGAGAAAAATCAACAGTGAATAGCCCTATCTCACCACACATATTTGGATACCATCCTTTCTAATATTAATGATCACAAACCAGTTTAACGAAGAACCCTGGTTGCGATTCCTCAGCAAAACGCCAGAGGCGGGTGAGAAACGGAGCGGCTTCGCTTCACTCTGCTCCCTGAAGAGCTGCAGGCTTCTCTCAGGGACCATCGATAAAACCCCGCTTTCAGCACCAGACTCTTAATCTCCTCCCGTTTGTTTCCATGGAATCTGGGTTTTGAAGGCATTTATGGTTTTTTCTTTCCACAGCTCTGCTCTACAACTACATGGCACTATCACTTCCATTTTACGTATTCACTAAGGCCCAGGGAAATAAATTAATTCTGAAATTTATCAAAAAGTTTTTGACCAGACTTGCTGGGAGCCCTGTCTGGCTGCTTCTCCCACCTCCTCCCTGCGTGGGCGGCAGCGGGGGAGCGCTGCCGGAGCCAGGCAAGCACTCAGGTAACCGCTGGCCCTGGCCCGCGCCGGTGCCCGGGGCTGCCGGGAGGGCCGAGCGCAGGGAGCATCGTCCGCAGCGGCTGCAGCCGTGGGACGCGGCACGCCAACGCGCCCGGGAGCAGCCACGCGTTGCGAAACGAGTTGGCGGGGGGTGAAGCACACACAGCATTCTGCAAATTTAGGTACCAAACTCAAACGGGCATCTTCAGAGCACTTGCGAGCTAAGGCTTTTCAAAAGCTCGTACCTCAGTCAGACTTGGACAGACTTCCATAGCCGAGTAAAAACTGCATCCCTTGCAGCACGTCTCTCTTTTGCCAAACTGAGAAGCTTTCAAATGCCTCAGTTTAGCACAAGCCTTATACTGGGAAGTGCTGGACAATCTTAGTTATAGACATCATTTAATCTCAGTCTACTCAGTGCTAAAATATAGCTTTTATGCCATAAAACTATATCAATAGTGGGCTTTTTTTTTTTTTTTTTTTTTTTTTGTAAATACACTTTCCAGATTCCAGAGTGGGAATAATTTCACACACAGATTTAGCCGATGTGGAATAGAGAGTCAAAAAATCCTTCTCTATATTGCTTAATTCGACTTTAAATAGAGGCAGCACTGTCCTCAGGAGGGCTTTCACGCTGGGGCAGTTCACTTCAAACAATTTTATTCTGCATTCTACAGTAAATTTAGCCATTTAGGATATATTGATACTATTACTATCATATTGCTATTATGATATATTTGCATACAATAAACTATGTAGTACGATTATAGATGATTACCTGTTGCTCATTGTATGTATGCAGCTTAAATAGCGGCTTTTGAAGAACAAACTCTTCTTCAGTCCCAATGCCCATCCTCGCTTTAGATGCCACCGTATCAGACACCGCTCTCGCTGGATCTAATTTTGCAACAACACCAACCTAAAACACACGATATGAAAACAACAACTACTTCACTCTGTGTGTAGAGGTAATGTGAGAAAAGGCCATTACCAGTAACACATCTTCCCGCAACATGATCACTTACCTAGCTTAAAAATTCCAAGTGGTGCCTTACACCACTTTGCACCCCTATATAAATGGTGTAAAGCTTAAAACCTGAGTCCAGAGCTTGAATCCCCCCTCCAGGCATTCTGGGCTAGGTCCCAAGGCCACGACGTGCATTTTGCATCACAGCGCGTGGGCTCGGAAACCATGTATAACTCAAACCCCGACTTGGCCTGTCTCTTCCTTCTGTCATGTTCACGCAGAAGTCGGTCCCAGAGCAAACCAGTTACTCCAGCAACACATCCCATTACTGGTCCTGCGCAGGGTAAGTTACACACGACCATTTTCACCTCCCGAGTTCTGCCGGCTCCTTTTCCTCCGTGTCTCTGACTTTTTATCTATTAACAAATACTACCTTCTGTTCAGAGCAGACCTGAAAATGCAGTTGCTTTCTGCTTCCAAAATTCAAGGTGAACAGACCCATCCGATCTCGGATGAGGAACGTCAGATCATCGTGTCTGAACCGCTGCGCAGGGTAGGAGCCCTCAGCTCCGTCCCTCGGCTCAGAGGCTCGTTGGGTGTCTGCTACCAGCGGCAGTGCACCACCAAGACACGCGCGCCAAAGCTTTCCATAAACCTGGAGAGTTTTCCCAGCTCCCCTGCTTTAAACTGGGGACAATTTGATCGGTTGGGCTTGATACAGCACGGTGCAGAACGGCTGTTAGCTAGAGGGCTGCCTGCCACGTGCGCAGGCTTAACACAGAAAAACCTGCATATTGGGGAGGCCGATTCTTAGTCCTTGAGAACTGAAAATGAATTTGAAAGCCGGATGGTGTTTCTGGTGCCTGACACCGGTACCTCATCGTGCGCCGGTAGGAAATCACCTGTGCACCGTCAGAAAACAGCATTTCCGCGGATACGAGCACCGTAAGAGCAGTGCGCGGTCCGGGACGCGGTGACGGCCACAGCTGGGCACCTGCAAAAGGGAAGCGACAGCCCCTCCGCTCCCCGGCAGGACGGAGAGGAGCCGGCAAGAAAACCAGCAAACGAAGGAAGCGGCAGACTCATAAGCGAGCAGTGCCTGCCTTCTTGGGAGTCCAGCCTGTCTCCTTTCTCTTCTGATGGAAATAAAGGTATTCAGAGCAGTAGTTCACAGTTTTTACTGAATCATGGGCAACAACAGCGAGTAACACATGACAAATAACATCGTACCTTGTTTTGAGGGGGTTTTTAAGCATATCTGTTTTAACTGTTTAATTTCCTGGGGCGAGATCAGTATCAAAGATTCTCTCAGACACTACGTTGCGCATGAGTCATGCTTTGGAGTCTACAGGTTTTAGATGCTTTTTTCATTGCAGTTTCTTTGTGTTAAAATATATACATATAGGTTAATACTACTTTAGCAAATACAGCAAGATTCATGAGGAAAATAACCAAAGTCAGGGCACACCAACTGAAAAGCTATTGACAAAAAAAATTAGAAATATCTATGAGAATGAGTTTTCTCCTACCCTGTTTTTAATAATATGTTATCTTTATATTTACAGGGTGTCAAAATACACAACCTAGATAACTTTGCTAAAGATCTTACTTTTTTCCTCATAAAACTAAGGGGCATATTTCATGAAGCAGTATTTCATCAGTATGAAACACAGAGAGTAAATATTGCTTAGGAAAAATAATGAAGCAGAAGCTATACCATTCTGGTCGAAGGCAATCCTAGAAGCATTTTTACCTTGATAAAAGAAATGGATCGGTCAGTAGAGATGAACAGACCATGCCTCTCAACCAGCATTACTGCCACTCATAAAAATGACGCAAAAGCCGATGCAATTGAACCAATAACTCAGAAAAGACCTAATAAAATTCTTCTTAATAATGCATTGACAATCTAAAATCAATACTGTTATTACAACAAAATATTTAACTGAATCAGGTTTTTAAAAATAAATTATTATTTACTGGAAATGAGCTTGAATTCAAGCGTTTAAAAAAAAGACTGAAATATCAGCCAAATGATCCCTGAGGTTTATTTATTCCTATTAGGCTCGCTCTCCCACAGAAGATCGAACTCTTATGTTCTTCCTTCTTCTCGACTCTGTAAACCCAAGTGCTGGAGTAAAAGCACTTACAAGGCCACAAACAGCCCGCAGGGGATTATGGAGGAATTTCTTTGGAACAGGCAGTGCTCGGGCCGGCTAATCCCGAGCCAAAGGACAGGTTGGAGGTGAGGTCAAGGCTGCCTCAAATACTGTATTTTTAACTACGAGTAATCCAGAGGAGAAAGCTGCCACATTAGTGGTGCTTAAATCATCCAAAATCAAGAGCTGTTAGCAAGGACCTTTTCTCTCTCCCTTATCTGCCCTGAGCTGTATCTCTTGGCTGCACTTCCTGGGGTGTAAAGAATTTGAACTCCAGATTTTTCCTTGTACTCTTTGAAGGAAAAAACAAGGAGATTACATACAAAAATATATCTAAGGCAACATTACTGCTTCAAAAGTCAGCAAGAGAAAAAAAATTAACAAAGTGCATTTAAGCTGGCAAACATTCGCGAGCTTTTCTCGAGATGCCTGTTTTAAAATGAGGTGCAGAAGTTTCAGAGAGAGTTAAATTTATCTCCCTAAAGACTTTTAGTTCAAGGTGTGTCAGTTTTCAGAATTTAAAAAGTATTTAAATTACTCATAAATCTTGACTGAGACTCAAAGCAGACTCAAGATAAAAAAAAAAAGGAAAGAAAAAGAGAAAACAGATCCAACCCAGAAAAATTAATATCTATCCATTTTCAAATATCAACAGCTTCTGCAGTGCAATTTAACATCATAACGTTCCTCTTGTCAAAGTTACAAAGCACACAAGATCTGTAACATGACAAAATTAATGTTAACGTCAGACCTAAACTGCATTTCGGCTTCTTCATTTATTGGCTTTTGATGGATCGTTCTTTTTCCCTTTCATGTAATACGACAGTGTATGTTTATATCTTTACTGTATACAAAAATACTATATACAGGAAATAAAAACACCTGCTGTCGGAGTGCTTCCAGGCTTTTCTCTTTCTCTGCAGCTTCGTGTGCTTCTTGAAGGGCCAGTTCCTTTTTCTCCAGCAACCGTTTTTCTAACAACGCTTGTCTAAACTTCACCCTGCACAACAGTGTACATACAAACGTAAAAAACATTGTTCCAGTTTCATTTTAAATTTCCATTATCCCGCTGCAGTTTAAGAACTAGTCTGATGTTTTCTATATCCACTTAATAAATAATAGGGTGGTTCATCAAAATATCTGAAAAATTTAAGGAATTTTTTATTATTTTATTTATTTACTTATTTTTTACAACTTGGGTAACCTTTCAGACTTCATTTCTAGAGCCCAGCTTTTCTCTAGCATTATTTATAGCCCTATTACTCTTTTTTTTCCCATTCTCTTTGCCAAGAAGAAATGTTCTCTGACATCTGTGAATGGCAGAAAACTCAGTCCTATAACCCTTTCCAGTAAAAGGAACAAATCACTCCCAATCTTGTTACTGGAAGAAGCAGGCAGAACCTGCAAATCATATCCTTCCTCAGAAAGAAAAAATAGGGGGTTGCACAAAATGTACTTTCTCCTGAAGCTTCACCTACAGCATTATCTTTGCTGGTAAACTTTTTGCAGTATGTTTTTATACCTCCAACACTACTGCTATCACTGTATCTCCTACTAATCCTCAGTCCACGGCTCAACTCAGTTTCTGAGGAAGCTGCAGGCTGCGCTTTGGGAGGTCACCGTTAGTTCTTACACGGTATCTGCCTTTGCCATGCTCTCTGTGCAGAGAATTATCCTTCCTTCCTCCTCCAAACTTTAACTTGCCTTCAGAGAAATGGAGAAGGAAGAGCTGCTTCAACTGCAATAATACTTGGCTATTTTTATTTTACTATTCTCAGAATTATAGTAAGCTCAAAGGAATACATGACTTGTGCTATAAACTGCAAAAATTGGGACTAAATGTACAATTATCTTGGTAGCTATAACAGACCACTGCCTCAATAACCAGTAACAACCATCAGGACGAGCCTGTCTCAAGAGGGTGGTACAGCATTGCCCAAGGATGCCCAAGAGATGCTTTCAGTTTGTTATCGTCGCTATTGCTGTTTAGGCAGATGAATGCTTACAGCAGTAATCTTCAGAGGTAATTTTGTTCCAGGGAGAGAGCCTGATCTGCTTTTTAGATGAAGATATTTTCATAAAAAGCAGGAATATTCCTTTTGTCTAAAAAATGACAAATGAAAGCTGTATTACATTGAAAGCCTTTCACTCTGCTTGAGCTGACTGCACTATAATATTTCTTCTAAAATAATCCAGTGTTATCAAATATGAAATCCAATGCCTTGGGAACTTTTATAAATTACCAAGAAAGAAAACTGAGGGCCACACATCCAGGTCTAATCTCAACTGCTTTGTCCCTACTTTAGACATTTTCATACACATAGGAGTATATAGCATTGCAAAACCCAAAAGGAAACATTTTACGGTATTTCCACACCCTGTCTGAACAGGTGCAAATGATTATCAAAGTCAGAGACAGTCAGACAAGGACAGAACGAGCACTGAGCGTCCTGAAGTAGCATTTGATGCTCATAAAAAGGAGAAGGATGGTGCTTTCATGACTGTACTTTCCTAAGGAGATCATCATCTTGTTCATGCTGTAAAGGCCAACGCTAGTATTAATAAAAAATTTTAAGTTTCATGGTCAGCGGGCAATGGCAGAGCTATGAAACCTGCATTCAGGGAAGGCGGGAAGCCTTATGAATGCATTTCCAGTTGTATAACGTATTTCTAGTTTAGAACATCCTTCCATTTTTTTTATATTTGATTTTAAATGTTTACTTGAGCTTTGATTTCACAGTGTCACATCCAAATATAGTTGTTACTTTTTTCACTATACTATACTCAGTAACATTTTAGCTACTATTTCTTCAAAGTAAACTTACTTTTATAGAAAACTTAAAACTAAAATGTTTGAATACTCATATTTGACCTTAAGTACCACGGTAAGTAATAATTTTAATAAACCACCAGCTGAAAAATGAGCTTAGCTGATTAGTTTCAGCACAGCTACCTTCTGAAGTATTGTGGGTACACACACATGTAATTTCTGATAAGCATAATTTCATTAAAACTCTCCTTTCAGACACTATCTCATAAATATTCAATAGGAAAAAATGAGCTACCATGTTTATTACGGAAGTTCAGTGGAACTTAAAAAAAAATAAAGTTATAGCATAGACAGCATTTTTGCCTTAGATCACCACTCACCCTGTTCACTGTTGTCAGCCGAATACGTATCTCATGCAAGCAGCAGAAAGCATTACCCAGCGGTGAGGCTACGTCACCGAGGCCAAGATCTGCTTCTGTTTCCACCCGTGATGCACCGAATCGATGCATGATGCTGCTAAGGCACGAGGCAGCTGGGATACAAGGCGCTTTATGCCCTAATTCAGGCTTTTCACAAGTAGCCACTGGTTCCCGTGACAAACACTGATGGGCCAGACTCTTCGCTAGTTTAAACTGCGAATGAAGTCAAAGAGCTGTGGTTGTGTCTAGGCGCAGCCTAAGCCAGACCCGAGCCCCAAGACGCTCCTCAGCACAGCCTGCACCCGCCGGAGAAGGTTTCTAGCACAAGCTTGAAGAAAAACTTCTGCAAGGACATGACTCCACCACCACCCTGCGCCTTGCCCGACTGTCTGAACGGCCCAGCACCCAGCTTTTTTTCCCCATAGTTTTTCCAGATTCTTTCTGCCCTGGTTCCCCCTGAAGTGGAGTGTGGGGTGGAGCAAGTGATGTCGGGGGAGCCCAGGAGATCTCGGGGGAACGGCTGGGAGGAGCACAAGGAGGAGGGATGCTGTTCATACGCCCCTTACAGAGTGTGGCACGGCAAACGGCCACCTCTATGCTGTTTCTTACGGGCAGGGAGTTAAAATTCTTGCCAACAGCTGTCCTTCCCCCCTACTTGCCCGTGCCAGCTCTTCGGACACAGGGCCAGGGCTGGCAGCTGCACAGGTGCGGGGTTAAAACGCTGGCAAATTTTTCCCATTCGCTGCCGCATTGAAGAACGGGACCGCGCCAATCTATCCCACGCAGGTAGTGAGTGAATGTAGCTGCACAATTTCATGCCAATTTAATTCTCGCCCTGCAACATCAATGCAAAATCTATTGTTTCTTGAGGGAACATTGCTTTAGAATATTCCACGTGTATTCAACCCATTCTACACTTAAAGAACGACATGGAGGACCTGACAAAAATTCACTGCATAAAAAAAACAATGCAAAACAGACATTGTTCTTGGAGCAGAGGAATCAGAGCACAGCTCCTTTCCCCTCTCCCACGTTTCTGAATGCAGGTAGCCTTGCTTATCCAGATTTGTGCTGAACTCTACACTCTCAGCATCTCTTACTTGATCAAGATGTAAAGGGAACTTCCATAAACTTAAGCCCACGGGGTTTGGACAAGTGCTGGGTGGCCAGCTGCTCAGAAGAGCACAGTGCTGGGCACGCACGCAACCTAAAACTGCGGCTACCCAGGAACTTCCAGGCCAAAAAATGAAATGGTCCAATCAGTTAAATGTCTCCACTGTTAGACAGCTGTTAAAGAGAGGAGCTGTAGATCACAAATTTGGACTTAGTCACTTTAAATTCATTTACATCCAGTTTCAGGTGCCTTTAATTCTTTGCTTTGATCTGGTCATAACTGGTTATCTGGTGTCTTGCAATTACCGAGGGAGACCTGAATAAATAGAGCACCAAAGTGACTCTGTAATAACGAGGTTTTTTATAAACCTGATTGCTTGATTTTATCTTCAATTTAGAAGCAATTCAGGATAACAAGAGACCATTTTTTACTATCTTATTGGATCTATCCCAGTTTCTATGTACTCTCCAGGCCATATCTTGTTCTTGGAACAATCAGCTCCAGCATCCAAAAATCTGTTCCATTCCCCCAAAAGCCTGAAAATGTTTCAGATCAGAACGGTGATACTGGCCTGTCCTCATCCTTTATGCTCAGCCCTGCAGAGACTCCAAAACGATTTGTGTGCTGTAACAGATTAAGCACGCAAGGATACAGTTAGTTTCTGCAGGACTGCAGTTCTGCACTGCGAAATCGTTATGCCGGTACTTCTACCTAAGTCCAGTGCAATGCATTTTCTAAAATGCCACAGACTGTACTTGTGGCACTACAGCACGTAATAACAGTAACATCTTTCTGCCCTTCTTTGATCAGTGTTTGTGAAGGCTTTGAGGACGGAAAGCACTAAGTAATTTCAAAGAATTATTAATCTCCACAAACAGCAAGCATTTTTCTTTATACCGTTTTATTTTCTACAGTATGCCAATTCTGGGAAACATAATGCTACTTAATGCACTTACTGACTCCTGATTCATAATAGCCTGGAGGTGTGAGTATTCCTTACTGCACTCCTCAATGCACTGTGCCATTTCCTTATACTTTATTCTATACATTCATTACCATGAGAGAAGAACATTCCCCAAATGTATGGCACAGCTCAATACACAGGTTTAAAAAAAGTAATTTCTCCTGATCAGTTCTGCTGAAAGTTCAGTCATTTATGCATGCGTGTGTGCTGCTTCTGCTACGGAAGCTTGCTCACAAATCCAAGGAGCAGATCTTGCCATTCTTGCAGCTCTTTTCAACCATCTTTCCGTGGAACCCAGCTGTGTTGTGAGCACATATGGCCCAGATAAGATCATCCCATTTTTAGTGATATTTTAATAGCATACAGACACTTTGCATTTTTTTTCTGTCCCTGCTATGGGCGGGAGTGGCGTGGGCTAACCTGGAGAAGCTGGAAGCTTCCTCTGGCTCCTCTCAACTCTTAGAGGATGGCGTAGCAGAAGAGCAGCCTTTGGCAGCTCTGAAGGCTTATTTTCAACTAATATGAACCTGTGGGAAGTGTGGATCCTGATCAGGATGGACTTAAAGAGAAAGTAGTTCAGTAGTATGCATTACCGAGCTTTTGTATGGGCTGCATTTTGTTTCTTTTTATTTTAATTAAATGTATAATGATAAGATAGAATCAAACTGATCAGAATCATAAAGCTAAGAATATGCATGCCTTTGATGACGGTTTGGATTCTTACTAAAACAAACATTATTTTAGTACAACTTTTACGGAAAACCTATAAAGCATTTGACTACAAATCAATATTTTGAATAATGATAATGTATTTTCACAGGTACAAGCCTCACATCTGCCTTTTCAAAATGTTCTGCAAACATAAAATTATGCTTAAAAATACTTGCAAATGATCTGATTCCCATTTTCATATAGCCAGTAACATACGGAGTTCAAATTTTTCTGGTATGGGTGCCAAATATGGGGTACCAAACACATCTAAGAACCTATTCTGATTTATTGCGAGTACTGAGTCTCCACAGATTCCATTAGCTTAAACATATACTTAAGTGAAAGTTAATAATAAATATGGATTTAAGTTTTAACTATACAGAGCTCTGATTAAACTCCTCTGCTACTGTGGGGAAAATTCCATATTCCAAAAAGTTTTTCTTTTTTTTTCTTTTTTTTTTTTTTTTTTTGTCTTTGAATGGCCACTGCATAAGGAAAGATCAATGAGTGCAAAATGAGAACCCCTCTACACAGCTCTTAAGAGTCACTTCCACTCAGGAGCAGCAGTAGGTCTGGCTCCTTAAAGTACAAGTTCCCTGAGTCCCACCGGAGTAGTGCCTTACCTGGCATCAGCCTTTGGCAACTGACATTTTAAAACAGAAATAGACAGGCCAATAACTATATGTATCAACATTAAAATCGCTAGAGTTTCATCTCAGTTTTTCATGTTTGCAAGGCAAAGGCCTTGTTTCAATAAATCATAAGGCTAAGGAGATGCATGCCTGTGATGACAGTTTGGATTTACTGTGATGACAGTTTGGATTTACTGTGATAAATTTATCTTTTAAGCAGAACTAATGGATGGACCACAAAGATTACTAAATGAAAGGGAACTTAAGAACTGATCAATGAAGATAATTTGCCCTGAGGCATCAATATAGCTAATGATAGAGGCTTTATAGGACAAAAAAATCAGTTGCTGAAAAAAATTTTTAAAACCCTCAAAAGTAAAAGAAAAAAAAACCCTCAAAACTTTAGTTCCAATTTAAATAAAAAATGAAAGATAAAGAAAGCTACTTCAATGGAAAAGTTTAGTGGATAAAAATGGAATAAAACAGAAGAATTAGAAAGATGAAATTGTTTACATATAAAAGGAAATGGAGAAAATATAAGTGGAATGACATTAATCAGAGTCTCAACCGACGAGATTAAATGCCCTATTTACAAAGGTAAAGCAACCATATCTAACAGCTCTAAAGAAGTTTGAGAGTAGCTAAAGCTTATCAGAATAACATTCTGTCTTGCATATGAAGACATTTCCTAATTAAAACTCTGTTTTGGTCTCTTCTGCACAAGCTGCTGCTTTGTTTCAACTACAATTCCACTCAGTAATGGTTATTAAATGCAATTATACTGGCTATTTAGATAGAGCTTAAACCAAAAGCAATGAATGGCAGTATTCCAAGATTCATATCATTCACAATATTTTAGAATCTTGATCTTTCAAGAAAATATCTTTACTCAATATCAATATTCAGAGTATTTGAAAAGCACTTGAAACCTAAATGACAAGTTAATTATTGCTGAAAAACATAAACAGGTCTTGCTCTTTGAACTTCAGGCAACATTTTTGAAGAGATGAACTGAGATAAAATCATTGCAGGTATGTTTAAGGAAAGCCATGCATATATTTATAACATAAGGACACAGACATTTAAGTTTTAGCTGTCAGCAAGGTAGCACAACAAAATAAGATCCAAGTATCACTTCCCACAGAATGATTAAGACAAGTTTAGTCTTTTAATGCTAATGATACTTTACCCCTATTTTGATTACCTCTTGGCCTGTGCAGTTTAGTGGGTCCCTCTATGCTTAAACAGTAAATTTCTGATTTGACTTTATAGGGAGAGCAACTATAACCAGACTACGTACACAGTTGTTGTTCTGTTCCTCTTTGTGAGGGAGGAATATATAAAATTATATTCCTCTACGAAGTCAAGTGTTTCTTCAGCGGGTCATTAAAGGCCATACCCTGCAATGAAGACTTGGCAAGGATTCAAATGGGAGTAAGTTGAAGTCCTAAACGACATCAGATGAGTCAACAGCATCTACAGCATCAAATTAATGCATTACAATACACATTTGCATTTTGATTTCACACTTTGAAACATATTGGTTCTAAAGGATATGAAAATCATCATCAAGATGTTCTCATTGGCATTTGTTAAAATTCTAAAATAATGTTGCCTGACAAAAAAACAAACACTACTAAAACACTTTTTCTGGTGTAGTATAGTATCATATATGATAACAACAATCATGAGGAGTCATAAAGCAAATAAGATGCAATAACTGTTACCAAGACTAAGGTCTGAATACTCAGTAGTTTGAATGTCTCAAAATTTGGAGGTATAATTTAAGATCCTATAAAAGAGTATTCGATATCTTTGAGACTGTAAGTGCTCCATGAGCTCCTCTGACCTCTCTGTCAAACAAATCAAACCTGACTACAAATAATTTTGCTAAAAGGGAAGGTAGAAGGTCTTATTACTCAACTAGAATAAAAACGTTATGAAGAGAGTTGGGTTTAGTGTGCGCACCTTACTACGATTGCAACAGTTTATGGTTTATGTAGCTCTAACACTTTGATTGATATGATTTAATTCCAACTAACAAATAAATTGTTCCGGGATACAATTGTGATGCAACCTGCATACACAGACTGGGGTAACTGCCAGACAGGAAGAAAAAAAATTACTTACCTCAATTTATTCTGATTTGGAAGGTTGGGAGATCACAACAAATTAGATTACAAAAAGCTCCTATTGATGCTATAGTTATTCACATTTAATTTCTTTTACCTTTCTCTGTCTTTAATTGCTTGTTCAGCCATTAATTTTCTTAATTCTTCCAGACACTGTATATATTTCTCTTCCTGTTCTTGCCGCTTGAGCTGTTTCTCAGCCCAGTATTTTTTCACCTAGAGTTTGAACAAATACAGTAAACAAAATAATAATCATTCATAAGCTAAGGTAGTGAGACGAAACAAAAGTATTATGTTATGGAAAATCCAAAGTTTATCTTTTTATATTAATATTTATATTTGAGAACAGTGTGTGTTAACAGAAAATTTAATAGGAGTGGAATAAGAGGGCATGGAGCCCCAAAAACAGAAATAGTAACATCAGGCCATGGACACTTGAGCTTTCCCATTTTCGGTTCTGAAACCACCCCCATTTGCTCCCACCAAAACCTCCAACTATGTTGTTCAAGTGAATGTCCCTTGAGTCACGACATCCTAGTTTAGCTCCAACAGCTGGATCTATGCCAGCACAGCTTATTTTGGCTGGGGAATTGATGTGGAACTCACTGAGTAACGGGAAAAAGTATATGGTGGCCCTCGTGCAAGTATGCAGCTTTTCCAAAACTGGGTGAAAAAGAAAGGCCACAGCAAAGGTGTGAAACCTGAGAAGAGAAGCTTATCTGAAAACAGAAACTTATATTGATACAAAAAGAGGAATCAGGATTTAAAGTAAATATTGGTCAAGTGAAACTCGGAATTTTTCATTGGAATAAATTCCATGGGATTCAATTCCTAAAACCAGAGCGGTTCTTCAACAGTAAACAGGCAGAATTGGTAGTAAGCTTATTATTCCCACTTCGCCATCACATAAATTACAAATGCTACTTTAAAAACAAAAATTGTGGCAGTGACACACTTCCCCAAGATCTGAACGGTCACTTGAGCTAACTTCACAAGCCACCAACCAGTTCTGAAGGCGAAGAAAGCAGTTTTTAGAGACAGGAACAAGAATCGGCTTCTCATCTTTGAAGTGCTGACTTCAGAATTTTTTTTATACAACTTTAAAGAGCATCCAAATTCCACTGCAATTCAGTAATATGACTCCAATGCTGCATTCTTAAGCTAGTGTTAGGCGAACCAGTTCAGGTACTGGTGGCAGTTCTGGAGCCAAACCGCACGGGCACTGCAGAGAACTCGGCAGGCTGCATGGTCCACGAAGCATCAACCTTTCCGGTCAACAAGACAGCCCCAAAATGGGAAGGTATTAACTTTGCTTCCGAGAAGGCAATACTAGCGATTTTCACCCAGTCCCAACTGCCATAGCTGGATTGCTAGCAGTACTGCTCCTAATAAGCATAAAAGTAGGTATAATATGTAATACTTATAGTATGATACAATGCCAGCACTGGCTGTAGTACAGACACACTCTGGTCCTTTCATTTTTCAGCTACATGTACAAAAAGATGTTCATCATCTTCACAGAAATAAGGCTTTCTCACTTGAGACACCTGGTAGGGGAAGAGAAAAAGCTGTGCTGCTCAGAGAGTGAAGGTAGGTACGTCTTCCCATAAATCACACTCTGCAATCCAACAGCAGCGCAGCAAAATTTCCTAATGATGTCGCACGCGAAGGAGTGACAATGGCTGACATCAAGCAAAGCTTTCAGCGACAAGTAATTGCAGGCCTTATTGAAGCGGACGACTGCCAGAAGCAACTTTCACAAAGGGTAAGAAAACATCCTTTATGAACAGAAACCACAGAAAGCCACGAATGGCACAGCTGAACAAACTACCGCAACCGCAATTCCAGCGCCACGGACTGAGACGGCCTCTCCATCCTCTTCCCTCATTACACACCCCTTCCTGCGACACATCGGCTCAGGACGTGGCAGCAATCAAACAGCAAAACAAATGTGTCAGGATTTACTACAAAAGGAACAGAAAACAAAACAAAGAACATAATTACAGCAGCACGTGCAGTTCTCATCCCTTCCTCTCAAAAAGTAACTTTTTCATATGGAAAGAGAAGAGAAAAAAAGAATGATGAGAGGTTCATTCTGTTTATACTGGTTTTCATACAGGGAATGATGGAATAGGTTGGGTCTTTTCAGATGAAAGAGATAATTTGTGGGGTATACAATAAGAAGCCTACAAATTCATAAGCAGCATGAAGAGGCTGGATAGGGATTGATTCTCTCTCTTCCAATATAAGAACTAGGAGGCTTCCAGTGAAGCGACTAAGAGCCAGACTCAGAACAAAGATGAGACAGGTCTTCGTGCAATGGGCAGAGCACCTTGCGGATGGATGCAGGAGCTTTACACGTGCTTGAGGAAAGACCAGACTTGGAGAAAGCGCTTTTGAGGAGGGCTTACTAAATAGACAAGCCACATCAGCATCAGGAAATATAGCTGGAGACTGGGAAAGCAACCGAGGAGAGAGAGGGGAAGTATGGCACACGTTTGCCTTACAGTTATGGCCACTGCCAGGGGACGAAACACGGGCTGGGCAGGCGCTTGGTGCGAGTCAGAGCGGCTGTTCTCGCCATTGCCATGAGACTGGTGTATTTATCGCTGAAGTTGGAGACAAACTCTTTATTGCCAAAAAAAAAGAAAGAGGGGAAAGAGGCTGAATCTTTTGGTCTTTACAGTAAGGTAGGTAAAGAGCAATAATTTTTGTAGTGCAGGAAGATAATGGGGAAAAAGCTCTCCTTGCAGGACACCTAGGCAAAGTCAGAGCTAAGTCCACTTGCGGTTGACTTTATCCAGTTTACTTCACCCATCAAGACAGTTTCTTGTTTCTAGTAGAACTTCACACGGCACTTTATAGCTAATGAGCATCAGCCATCTTACTACAAAAAACTGCATTTCTTTACAGCAAACAAGCCCAAGCTGCAAATCTTACGCAGGCCCACTGCGCTGCAGTATCCTGCTGCTGACAGGCAAGCTGACCGCAGACAGAGAAACAGGCAGCTTTTCGGGGAAGTGAAGGTGACCCTTGCAAACAAAGCCTGGCTTTGAGTCAGGCGCTGGCTGGATCTGAGCCTGCACGAGCCTAGGAAGAGATGCACCACGGCGGGGCGGCGGGAAGCATAGCTATTTCCTGCCTGGTTTCTGCGAGCTGGTCTGAAGATCCTCTCTGTGAGGTCCCCGTGGGGTCTTTCGGCAGGTTAACCCCTGCACACTGGTAGGAAATAACAGGAGTCCCAGAAATCTGCCCTGGAGAGCGAGGCTTTGACAAGTAACAGGCTGCATGAATTGTACTTATATATAATCGTGCAATAAAACGAATTTAAAGAACAGTGCAACAAAGGATATGGCAAATCTACATGCTGCAGTGGTACAAAATATATGCAAAAGATGATTGTTAATACAAAATAAAAAACAAATGTAAAAGAAGAGGGGAAGTAAGACTTTTTCAAAGAAACACTAATAAACAAATTACATGTTAGGAAAAAAAACCCTTTAATTTACCTAATTTCCACAACTAAGTTTCAAGAAAGGTAGATGGGAACCTCTGTATGAATGTAGATGCAAGGACAGAGAATGCATGCAAGGTGCTACACTCATTTTTACTATCTCAGCAATATAAAACAGTTCAACCTATGGACGGTGATTAGAAATGATCATAATACCGTACCTCAGTCTACAAAAGGTAAATTATGCTTAATAACTGTTGCAACAATTACTGCATACAACGATCGTTGCACACAAATGCAACACGACACTTGAGCCATTTCTTGTATCCTTTTTGCCTATGGAGAGCCCCAACACATCTCCGTATCAGGCCTCCCGCACCTCTTGATCCTGCATCTCTTGCCCTAACTGAAGCTGAGCTGACCTGTCCTGCCCATACCACTTAACATAAAATAAAGTACAGCCCATATTCTATGTAATCTCCAACAGGTATCATATACTCTTTTCTGTATTATACCAAGTACTCTGCTTATGCCAACAAGAAGAGTCAGGATTAAACAATAGACCTACAAGGATTCACGTTACTGGAATTTCTCTTGGTTGTACTTTTCTCTCATTTCCAATCTTTTTCCACTCCGTATGCAGGTACCAGAAGAAAAAGACAAGCTGGGACAGAGAAATAATGACATGTCCTGATGTACTTCCAAATCAAAAGGCAAAAAAATGGCAAGAGCATGGCACAGTGCTTCAAACTACCTTAGGATGAAAAGACACCCCTCAGTCCCTTAAACTTAATAGGCTTCTTGGCAATTGCTAGACTGAATAGGAAGAAGAGAAAAGCTACAAAATTCACTAATAATGATTGCTTCTAACAAAAGGAAGATAATGTTTATCTTTAAAATTAAGATCGATTCTTTGAAAAGACTGTTTATGATATCACAAGCATATAGTTTTAGTAACAAAGTTGGAATTAAAAACGCTATCATTTATAATTCACAGACAAAAATATAATTAAAATTAAAGGCATTATAAGCATGTTTCAAAAATTTAAAATTGGAAAAATAGAGAACAACAGCTTTATAAAAGATGCAAATGTCTAAAACCAGGGATATTCAGTGTAAGCATGATAATTTAATAACTTAAATATGTTATTCTAAAAGCAAAGAAAATAATTCAGGTAGGTCAAACAACGTTAGCTTTGCTTTTCCATTCACTTTACTTTAAACACCCTGCATGTGGAGTTCAGGTGTGAAGCTTCACTGAACCGCGCTACACGGGAACGCCTCTCCGCAGACAGCCCCTGAACCAGAACAGCTTCTGTCCCGCCTGGAGTCAGGGAACTTGGGATGCAAACTCCAGCTCCAGCAAGAGCCAGAACCTGCAGAGCTGAGGAGCGGGGCAGAGATCTAACCATGGCATCCAGAAGCAATTCACAAAATAACAGCTCACCTAATTTGAGACATACTAGATTACAAATTATCTTCAGTATTTCAAAGCAATTATTGCAAAATGCTCTAAGAAAGTGTTATTTATAAAATCAATAGATTATTGACTTATAAATACATCAAGTTCCTTAAGAGAGTGAAGGTGTCAGACCTTATCCCCCCCAACCAAAATGCAGGTAACTGCTTAAGACAAAAGTTACTCAGGCAATCATCTCACATAGGAAAAGCTGCGCGAAGTGGCAATAAAAATAACTTCTATATCATCCACTGATCTATATTGGACTTAAGCCTCTTTTGGAGACTTCAGCTGAAATGGCAGTCAGAATACCATCCTCTTTAAATGATCTACGTCGTACAGCAAACCTTTAACTGTCATAATTCAGGATAAAACAGGTCTGTTACACAGTGCTGATATTTCAGAAATCCCAATTTATAAGCCAATCATCACTCTACTTAGGCCATTTTTTACATACGAAGAATATGAAAATGACAACTATAACCATGTTACTTCAAATGCTATTATTAAATATTAAGTGGAATACTTGTTTATGAAATAAAATTCTCTCTTTTCGGGCTATTCCCTTTTCTCTATTCCACACTTTATTTCTCATAAAATCTAATTAGGGGCCAAAGGTTATTTCTGAAATTCAATGTTTAAATATATAGGAAAAAGTCTGAGGTCATGTGGTCATGTAGCATTTGTTTTTAAGATTCATTTTACCCATACTAAGATTTGGAACTATTTGATATACCCTGCCCATGCTATAGCCTAGGTAGAGAGGAGACATTTATTTTACATCAGTCACAGACTTTTGTTGTTGTTGCCACAGAGCATTCACCAGAAAAGCAGATGCAGTATAAAGCTAGTAGCCCTTTCTAAGGATCTACAATCTAAGGTATAACAATAATGTACAAATAATAATCATGTATAAATGCAATATATGACTAGCGACCTCAGACGGCTGCTGTTCTCCCTGCGCGCAGGCAGAGGACTGTTCCATACAGCCGTTACATGTGGGCCATACAAGAGGAGGGAAGTTTGCACTGCCAAAATATTTACACACAAAATGAACACTGCTGGTGGCTGGGGCAGCACAGCCTCACCGAGCCTCGTCCCTTCCTCGCGGCTTGGCAGCCACCTGCCACTGTATACACCCTGCAAGTAAAGACAAATAAGCAAACTGTAACCAAAAAAAAAAAAAAAAAAAAAAAAAAGGCAGCACAAAAGCTTTTCATGACCTAAGAAACAAACCATCATTAAACGTGGGCTGCACCTCTCTGCACCTGTATTTCCAGTGGTGGTGAAGAAATCACGAAAGCTCACAACCACACTCTCCAAATGCCAGACAAAACTGCAGCACATCACACTCTGAAAACTCTTAGATGAATGCACATGGCACACTGACAAGTTTTGTAGTAACTTATGTCTTCAACTTACTTTATAACCTTAAATCCAGCACCTAAGAGCAATAACATATCAACCAAGAACAAATACCAGAAAACATATGCCAATGTGGAAAAAAAAAATCAAAAACACAGCATATTTTTTTAATACAATGCACATATGCATAACCTTGAAAAACTCCCCTGGGTGTTTTTATAGAAGTTTATGCCAAAAATACTGACAATGCCTACAATAAACTTATACAACTTATGCACAATACTGTCCAATTCAAAGAAAAGGTGAAACCAGTACTTCCTTAAATAGGATTTGCCTGAAAATGCACATATGGCTTTCTCTACATTTGAGCCTGAAATGACAAGATCTTAAATAATACAAGGATAAATAAAACAAATTAAAAGTATAAAGCCTTGAGTTACTTGGTCTGACCTCACAGCTGAACCTGCTGTGAGCAGGATGTTGGACTAGAGACCTCATGAGGTCCGCTCCAGTCTGGATTTTCCTGATTCCTATGGAAAGTAATAGTATTCTGCATATCTTGAAGGAAAGAATAACATATCTTGAAACTGAGTTTTTGACAATTAGTTGTAATTTTGCTAACTGTGTGACTTAGCGTATTTTGATAGAAGGACTGTGCTCTGCCAAGAATCTATAGTTGATATTTAAGATAAACAGCAGAGGAGGAATAAAGCCAGGTGACCACTGTAAATGAGTGAAGTCTTTAGGTAAAGGAGAAAACTGGATACATCCAGTATGTGAATGTAGTCACAGCCAAGAACGATGAGCTCACAAATCAAATAAAATCAATTTGGAATTAGGCTGCTTTTCAAATGTTGGCTCTGAAGACTTGCAGCAATGAGAAATAATGAGCAGACAACAGCCTCTACCTGGAGACATAAAGTCTTCATCATCTTTACTTTCAATCACACACTTTTTTGCAGAATTATTGATATAACCAAATTCTAATGGTTATGCAAAATTACCATCTGGAATACAATATGCAGCCAGGGCTTCTGCCCTCAACGTGTTTGACATAACAAAAAGACACGTTTCGTTGGACAAAGCAAGGAAAGGATATTTGAACACTATTAAAATTGATAGGGAAATTCCAAGTAAGGTAAGATTTTATTTTCATTCTTCTGCTAAGGGAATCAATTTTACCAGCCTGCAAAGTATTCCATAGAGGTATATTACACAAGTCATTTATTTTGCTCTGCTATAATTTCTTTTCTGCTTTCAGTAATTATTGTGGATTAAAATGTGTTAGTAACAACTTAAGCAAATATGGATAGTTTCAATTTTTTTTCTGCAAAGACTATTACTGCAATAGATACCTCTACTGAGATGAGAATCCCTGTTTCCAGGGAGCCTAATTGCCCACATTGTGCTCCTGTCAGTATTTGCTTCCACTGAGATATGCTACAAAGGGACATGACAGGTAAATAAAGATAAGAAGACAAAGGCTAAAGAGAAAACATGACAACATAAACTAAGATTTAGCTTTTCTTCTTCTCTATACAGACCTTCTGTAGTGTGAGACATACTGACATCACTACAGCCTTCAATATGCGTTATGAAAACACTATTTGGAACAGTTTAGCCTTATTTACTTAACTCTGCTTCTAACAGGTATGTTACAAGAACACAGTTTTTAGTGACCATTCTCGCAAACACTTTAATATGCATAGTCCCATGAACGTAAAAGAGATTGTTTACTCATCAGCATTTGAAAAATGAATTGATAAGAATTCATCTTCTACTTCTGCTTATTTTTTCTTGAAATTATGTGTTCTTAACAAATATTCTACAGATGAGTTGGACTCTAAGCCAGATTTCAGAGAAAAAAATCTAACAAAAACTGTAAGCTTACTATTAAAAACTCCTGGATTTGTGCCATATTGTTAAAGTAAAAAAGGTCATCAGAAATACAGCAAATGTGACACAAAACTGATTTTCTGAAAGCATTGATCTTCTAAAAGCACTGTGATGAATTTCCGATTTTCTATTAAGATGAAGTTCTAGCTTACGAATCTAAGCCCTTTCCCAAGCAGTCATCAAACAAGCACACCGAATGATGTAACACGGATCTCTGATATCCTGAAACGGTTAATATTATCACCACATTTCAGGCCCCCCCTTAAGGTCCTTGTGCTGCGAAGTGCAGCACGCTGTCTTGCAGGCAATATGCTGTAAGGCTCATTTGCTGCATTGCAGCACACTTAACCGCAGCACTGGAAGCCTTCAGTTGTCTTTGCCACATTACTAAAAAAGCACAAATCTGTGAGAGCTGGAAATCCAGCAGAGCCTCTCCACTGATTTTTTGTGCTGTTGAGATAGTCACACACAAAGCCATAAGGTTTATCTCATTTTTCTGGAAACACAACAAAGTAACAGAACCAATGTGCAAGAGCAGCAGCAGCTTTAGAGCTAAATCAGGCAGTAGCAAGACTCAGCTAACCATTTTCCAGTCTCTGTACTGATACTAAAGACTGTTTACAGGAATATAAGGTAGTGAGATCAGTTAAAGACTTTAAAGGCAACTGTACACATTAACACATCCAAAAATACATTTCCCGTACTTTTTCTTTCTCTTGTGCTCTACGAATCACCTCCTGCTCTTTCTGCACCCTTTCTTTCTCATCTTTCCTTCGTTTTCTTCTGGTAGCTATAGCAGCTTCCAGTTTAGCAGCCTCCTCCTGTTGCACTCTCCACTGAAGAACCTGAAATAAAAGGTTGAAAGACTTTACGTTTAGACAGTTTTGCAACAGGATTTGTGCAATATTGTGATCCTGCAAAGCTGAGAACGTTAAGGAAACCCACACAATCTATTTCTAAGTTAAGATTTATAATTTTATCAGCAATATGCAATCATACAGAAGCACCGTTTTGGCATATATTAATAAGTAATTCACAACTGACTAGTATATTATGCAATAATATCACATGTAAAAAGTTAAAGATCTTAAATAAAATTCTCAAAAGCAGCCAGGTAACATCAGATCTTAAATTCCCCTTCAGCACTTACCCTTTTAATGATATATCAAGTTCTTCATGATCCCGTCTTTTTCAAGAGGATACCTATGGGTCCTATGCCACTGTGGGTGGATTTGACAGCTTTCCAGGTCAGTATGGCATCCTGCGTTTTTATTTCCCAAATTAGATGTTATGAGCAGTTAGATGCTGCCAGGATAAAATCAATGGGTGCCGAGAGGCACTTTTTCAGAGAAGCGACGTGCTGCTTATCATGTCATTGCCAGTCCCTAACTTTAGGTATGGACACGTAATCAAGATCATCAGGCTGCTGCAGTTTAAGAAGCTACAAATTACCATCTAAGCCCCTGTAATGACCCACAGCCACCTCAACCGCAAGGAAACACGCACTACCCGCATCTCTCAGTGTAGGTGCTTTGGAGTGTGCGTCGAGGAGGAGAAAGTGAAAGCTAGAGCAGGAAAACAGCAAACCAGAAAAAAGCGATGAGGAGGATTCGGGCGCTGCTCAAGTACTAATTCTGGGGGCGGGAAGTAGCAGTCTAGAGGAAGAAAACCGGGGAGCAAGCTGACAGGTCAACTTTGAAACTAAGGAAGAAAAAATGTCCGAAAATCAACCATCATCATCATCTCTGGCCCCACACCTTTCCCGTCCCTTTGCCCAGCTAACTGGCTGCAGGCAGACGAACTCCCCAAGGCAACCTGCTCTCGCCTGTACCTACCACAGACAGCAACTTCATGTGCCGCTCTGTCTTGTTGGTTACTGAACTCTCAATAAGCTACAGTATAGATACCTGTTTTATAGACGCCTGGGGCTTTCTCGAACAGCTGGCTAAGCTCACGCAGAAACACCAGAGACCGTAGGGGAGAGACTGGTGTTTCAGTACACCTATAGTTTACAGCGCCTGCCAAACATCTTCCCAAAGCGTGTCAGGTGACTAGATCGATCATTTAGCTCAATATGCCAAGATCTGCTCTTGACATATTCTTGACACGCTATATTGGTTAAACAAGACAATATGTTGTCAGTGTCCGTTAACGTAGAGTGACTTCTTTTCAGCGTTCTTGAGCATGTTGTTCTGAGTCGATGACCCACGATTTACCCCATGTTGTCAATACTAATTCTACGCTCATGGGTTATGCACTGGTTTCAACAGGATAACAATGGCTCCTTTTCGCTGGCTTGCCAGGTCTTTTTGCACTGGATTTGTCAAATGTTAATAGAACCCCTTATTTCAGCAGTTTCAATGACAGTATGTGAAAGTCTATTTCTAATTTCAAATCACCTTCTAGGTGTCCATTGTCTGGAGATATAGCCTTACATTGTGCTGCAATTATAGGCCTAGTTATTTTAGAAATTGTTCACTGACATGTAGAGAATATTTTGATAATGAGCTTTAATAAAGGTCACGGCCCTGTTGCCCAGAGGAGGGTGATGCACCTACGCAATCACCTACTATTAATTCAGCTGATAAATAAATAAAGGTGCTTGCTTTGTTTCCTCCTATCATGAGCGTTTGGTCACATTTCTCCAAACTAATGCTGTTTGTCAGTGTTTCTGGGACAACCTTACAGCTAGGTCCGCTATTCAGTCAAAATCAAACGCATGGTCGATCTAACAACCTAAACCAAAACGTGGCAGCTGAGCAGCTAGCAGCCTTGCTATCTAGTACATCAAGCACTGGGGAGCTGCTGAAGGGATGCTGCAGGTGTTCTCCTCTTCACTGGTAGTTGTTCAGTCCATGTAGTGACACTTTTCCTTCCATCGTGAGAAATTACGATAGAAGGTTTCTGTTTCCCACACTTCTTGAACAATTTCCCAATGGATTGGATATCTTTTCCTTCTGCAAAGTTTAATACAGTCTTGTATTTATTTTCCCTGTATGGCTTGTTTTGAAGAAAAAAATTCCAAACCAGCAACTCTAAAACATCTCTTTGCAGCCTCCCAGAGCACTGAACTTGCCCAACACCTTTGAGCAGCACTTAGAAACCTGAGTACCACTTTTTACCTGTAAGGAATGAGTGTTTCACTCATTTTTCATCTACTTTTCTGTAAAAAGATTTTAAAGGACTTTGTCTTTATTGTCTCATTTACAGCATCTCACTATCTGTGTGCTGACTCTATTCTTCTGCTGATTCTGCGCTCGTTAAAGATTTTTGCCCAGAAATCCAGCATTCCCTATGGTGCGAGTGTCTCAGTGATACCACATTTGCCTCACTTCTTAAATAACTATATTTTGTTCATTGCAACATGTCCCAATAGGCTAAACATCGATACCGCTTTTCATGTAGGGTGGGCAAGGTAATAACATGACAGGGCTCAGTAGTTGTAAAATTAGCTCTCTACTAAGAGATTTTAAAATAACTTCTAAGGGAGATATGCTGCCTGCAATGGAGGTCAGGTGTGCACATGTTAACTACCAGCTACTTCTCTCTTCTGCAACATGAGCTCATCTTCAAAAACCCCGTGCAGCTTGCTACCATACCCAAGCAAATTTCGTTTGCACTGTTATTCTCCCATACTACATACAACTTTTTCCATCTTCAACTCCAATCCCAAAGTTAAGAATTATGATTTAGCTGAGAGCACTTTAAACTCTTTTTAACCTCTTTTTTTCCCATTCTTGTAACTAAGGCTCAGTACAGATCTTAGGTCTATTCAGAACCATGTGTTTCCCCTTCTGAAATCTCCTTTTTTTTGGGGGGGGGGGGGGTTGATGTTTTAGAGGAAGAAAACAAAGGCCTGAGTCAAAAAATATTCTTGTGGTTAGGAAAATGCAGGCAGCTAGGTAGGAAAAGGCATAAGAACCTGAGAACCCAAACCTCTGTACTTCATTCCCTCTCCATTTATTAGGGTCAATGCTACTAATTACTTCATGGGGCAGTGGGACAGCAGCAGCAAGCCCGAGAGCACAGATAAACCTGTCTGTGCCAGTGAGTTTTACGGGCACTGAGTGAATGTTAGACATGTACTGGGACGGCTTGCAAGGAACAGAAATGTGTGTGCCTGGAAACTGCATTTGGCCAGGGAAGTTTGAAAATATGCAAGTGGGAGCAATTAGTAGGACACACAAATGGGAGAAAACTGGGCATGTTCGCATGTATTAGTAATGCAACTGCAATCAGCATATAAAAAGTTATTTTCCTTTTAGCTATTTTTACAAAATGATTTGGGACTGGAATTAAAAATCGGATCATATGAAAAGAAAAATCAAAAATGTTACTGCAGCATTTCTTAGCACAGATGTTATTCTTGGTAGTCTTTCTCCTCAGAATTTTAAAATGCTGCTTAAAAGAACTCATTAACTACATTACATACAGAACTCATTAACTACATACCTTGGGTATGTAATTCAAAAAAATACATTGTTAATGAAAGACATATTTAGTAGGGCTTCTTTGGCAATGCTAAAACTTTCTCTTTATTCTAACCCTCTCCCCCTCAAATCAAAATAACCATTAAAAAAATTCTTTAACCTGTCAGAGCTATAGGTATGCTAAGTTTCCATAAGAACTGAGGGGCAGACTGAGCCCTTATGGAACATATAGAACACCTTTTTTTAAAAAAATAATTTTCTGTTATTGAGAAATGACATATTACAATACATAACCCTTAAACATAAGTACTGTAATATAAATAGCTCTAAGCATCCACATTAAATCATTTTTCATTAAAAAAGCTAAATATGATTGATCCCACTTGAATATATCCTGCATGCAAATCATTTACCTTAAGTTCCTCAAAAAAGGTTATAAACAGAAACACTTAGCAAAATTTTTTGCTAAGTATATTCCTCCCCAAAATTCCCACACTTTTGGTCATCCCAAATATTTTAATGACTAAGTTGTATTTTCCAAATAGTTTCCAAAAGATATATATATTTTTTATGACTTGATTAATAAGACTGCCATGGCACAAATACCTTGAGTACTTATGTAGGACACAGGAGATCCACATTCAATGCTTTACTCTGTATAAAGGAATGTGAAATCACATCTACAGTTAAAATTATTCTGGGCTGCAGAAATAACGAAACACTTTTTGAGGTAGGGACCTGTACCCACCTTTTCAAAAAATTAAAGTGAGCAACATCATTTCTAAATTAATTTGAACCAGGGCCTTCTCATTCCCTGAGGCTGCAGCTGTTCCACTTGAAAAGTCACCAGAAAAGTAGAAGAGTGACTCTTCCAGTGTCAGGACTTTCACTTGGGAATGCCTTCTCTGTTTCTCAGTGTTTTTTCTTGACCATTAAAGAATTATTTTTGTGTATGGAACACATTTCTTTATAGTTCAGTCCTCATGTGACTCTCCCATACCAGTTCCCAAGTTCAGTTCTGGGATTCCAGCTTCCTCTCCTAACATCCGAGATGGTACTCCTGGAAGTTTCTCTACCAGTTAAAAACATTAAGTAGACAAGTAAACGTAAGATTTATGCTAGTCCCTGCAAAGTAAGTTACATGAAGAAGAATCAGGCTTTTAGCTATGCTTTTTAGGCATAACAGAAGTGTGCATTTTCTTGAGAAATACGCAAAGATTCCTGTCATGCAGGTCAGTGTAGGGGCATTACCAAAAAGGAGGCAAAGGAAACGGGTGAGAATGATCCAACATATTTTCCTCAGAGAGGACTGCTGAGGTTCGGAGGAGAACCACTGAAGATCAGGAACAGCCATTCATCAAAAGCAAGGTGCATTCGGGTACCTCAGAGGTTACTGCACTTGTGGCACCAATAGCAAATTTGGCACTAAACGCAGTCTAAGCAACTTGGCGCTACTACAGTCTGCTCAGCTTGGCAAGAATGGAAACGGGTAAGCGAGGGCTTAAGCAAAAAATGCTGTGTAACAGAAGCGCATCAGGCAGTTCCCAGAGGACGCCAGCAGGTTTGGGTCTGTCTCATGCAGGGAGAATGGCAATCTGATTACGATATTTCTAAGCGATACAAGAATAAGAAAAGCAGTAGGCGGGCAAAGAAATCAATAGCAGTACAATACTCTACAGCAGATCCGATCTGACAGAGAAGTCAGAGGTCAGCAGAAGAATGGCCCAGAAGATCTTGCATCCTTCTTAATGAAAACAACCAATTACAACTTTTAAACCATCTATCTAAATAGAAATATGGAACAATAATGAAAACAGAACAAGGATTACGTAAGAGGACTGTACTGCCTGTAGGAGACTTTCAGAGGGAAGGTGCCAATTTTCCTAAGACTCCATTTTCTGGAGCTTAGCTGTAACAACTGAAGGAAAACTCCCTCACAGTGTGAAACTTGTAATACAAGGCGTTTAGACAAATGGGAATTTCTATTTAGCAGTTCTGAGCAGTCCACCCAGGTATTTTAGCAGAATCTAAAATAAAAGGCTAAAATAGTTTCAGTTATTTCACTTGCTACACTACCAAGCTTAAACAGAAATGTTTTAAAAATGAACTTGGAGGAACATATGGTCATTTCCAAGTCACTTTTGAGAAGTTCTGGAAACTGACTGAAACAAAAACATCTTCATGAAGCTTTAATACCTAACAACAAATAAAAGTGAATGAAATCTGCTAAAAGTCTGCTTTTGTGTTGGAGCCAAAATAAACTGCTGAGGTGTTTGAAGAAACTTTAAGTTTCTGTAGTATCATCATTTGGGACTTTCTAAGATGAAATGACTGATAAAAGTCAAACACTAAATTAATCTTCAGACTACATAACAAAAAAATTGCTTAAAGCTCATGTTTTCCTACATCCTGCTTCACGCGCCTGTTGCATCCTCTTTGCTAAGGAGATGTGTGCATCGGTAAGGGGGCTCACACCACGTCGCAGCTTCAGTTTCCTCCAGGTCTGATAATCCTTTCGACGCTTTACTAAACTTCTCCAGATCTAAATAATCTACTAACTATATGGCTTTTTTAGTGATTTGATTTAGTTTGTATTGTGATTCCATTAAATCAGTCTCATTAAAAGCTGCAGTTAAGTTTAACTTCAGTAATAAAATAAAGCACTAAGCATGGACTCCAGATACTAATCTAGTCTAAAATCACGTCAAACCTATTTATTCTTTCATTTTGGTTAGGAATTGTTTGCATGGAATATATGTCACACACTAATCTCATGACAGGCCACAACCACTTTCCTTGGTTACGTTCACGTAGGTCTCCTGTTAACGGCCTTTGATCCAAGGCAGAGGTCAATACTGGGGCACAATCTAGATTTCCAACAGGTTTCATACAAATAAATGAACATAACCAAGCATCAAATGAATAACTTCATTCAACTGACAAAACGTTAATTATGCAGCAGTTTTCCAGACAAAGCTGATGCACTATCCCATACCAATAATTCAGTGCTTACCTATGCTGCTATCCACAACACCATCTACGCTGCCCTAAATCACTACTAAGGTGATTTGATGCCGATTTACTCAGTGAGTAGAATTTCTTTTCCATTTTTAATCTTATCTAGTTAGGCTTTTTTAAATGCCTGAGCCCCACATGCATGAGCATGATCAAGAACAGAGGTAATAGGACAGAAGCAGGGAAAGATTCATTGTCTTACACTTTCCCACAACATCCATTTAGTCGCTTCCAGTCCATCCCTTTTCATTAAGGCAAAAAAGGAGCCACCTCCTTTAAAAAGTGATTCATTATTTCAACAAAAAGGAAAAAAAACCACAGAAAAGCACTGTTTACAAAATATTTATGAGATGTGATTCAGTAAGTTAACATTATGCCAGGCCTTCACCACATCAAAATTTAGAGTTGTCTAGGATATAATATTCTTAACAGAGCTGAACTAAATTAAAATATTATGTAAGAAATTCCAAAAAATTATGAAATAAACTGATTCAAATGTCAAAATATTTCAAATTTTAAACCACATTTGAAGATTAAAATAATCTCTCTGCTAGAGAATATTTCTAGTCCCACAGTCCCGACTTACTGAGCAGGCCAGACTGCCTAGGAAGGGGAACCTCTCGAGGGAGCACCGTTCATAGAAAAAAACATGGAACAGATTGAAAACGTTCCCAAACCAGTTCCCTATCCATATTGCCAAAGGCTGAAAAATTAGGAGCTAGTCTCCCTTAACTCATGAAAACAAAGGATGTGGAGCATAGCCTCTTATTGAGACCATGCCTGCATCTGTATTTACCTTGCCAACTACCTTTTGCTGTGTGTTTATACGACACACGGCGCTGTGGGAACCCACTCGCATCTGACGCCTCTGTGCACTGCTGCAGCACGAACGGCAGCCAAGAGCCGGCAATAAAACGGAGCGTGACAGTCGAGGAATCTCGGTGGCACACGTTTCCACGCTGCCAACGCTGTTCTCTTTAGAATATTGTCAGGCTTTCAGTCCAGAAGTAATATTGTATAGATCTGAAGAAGAAACAGAAAACCACCCCAAACCACCACAACAAACCCCGAGCAGTAACTCGGCATCGCCAAGGCAGTCACCTGGGACGGCAGAACGCACAAGACCCTTATTGCGCCCTTGATTGCATTCCTTCGTTCCTGATGGTGCAAAGCCAGAAGGGTAGACTTCATTGTGTCAACATTAAATGCTCTGTTTAAATATTAAAACACCCTGGTTGTTAAACTAATATTAAACTAATATTAAAAATACACTGAAGGCTGGATCCCCTACTGCCTGTTTCTCAAACCAGCTTACGTTTCAGCAGCACAGCCAGCGCCAGTGCTAAGTTCTGAAAGTTTTTAATTACAATTGGCATTTCAAATACATTTCACAGTTTGTGCTATGAGAAGAGTTTTTGCCAAGTGAATGATTAAATTGCTGTGCTGAAGAGAATGGGTACATATTTATTTTCAGTTTAGTTCAATATTGCTTATTACAATAATGTAAAATAAACTACAAACTAATTAAGGCAATAAATTAGTTGTTTCACTGTAACATCTGAATAGTAATAATGTATTTTACCATGTACTTAATGCTACACATATATCTATTTTAATGACAAAATTTTTGAGAGAACGCACAGTAAGTTAATGCATGCTGAAGTTGCACCATGTAAGGTCTTCCCTTTAGCCAAGGCTGGCTTACAATAAAACAGATCTTGAATCTGTCCAGGGCCATGCTACGGGAGCTGGCACCGAGCTCCTTCTAGCAGCTGACCTGCCTGGGTAGACAAGGGGGAGCACAGGACAACTGCCTGGTGTAGAGAGGGTCTGTATAGCAAAAGTCACTCGGGGAGTAAACTAGCCCTTGGAAACGGAGGCAGAAACGCACCACGAACCAAAGGGACATAAAATGGCAGCGAGGAAAAGTGCAACAAAGTGACTGCGCAGCGCCCCGGAGCAGTGTCCTGGCGTGCTACGTGGTGCTGTACAGGTATAACGAGCAGGCAGAATTCCCATTCTAAGCACGAATTCACAGTAATCTTACCGGTTGTGTGATAAAGTCAGTACGGGAAGTCGTAACTAGAAGACACAAAATAAAATCCTCCAATATCCCCACTCTGATCCTTTCCAGCTCTCTCTTCCAATAGCACTTTCAGAAATCTCAGTTTTACTAATTCCTGAAATATTTCTGCACACCTTTCCTTATTTCTCTTACAGTATGCAGTTCTCTCTCTTTACTGAGCTGTTTGAGACTGATCCACAATTGAAGATGTTACATAGTGACGTAGGTACTGCAAAGTCGATATGAGTAAGTTGATATTATTTCAGCACTGGTGAAAGACTTAGCACTTTTATCGTGGGATTACTGTGCGACTGAAAGCAATAGCAGCAGCAATCAGTGCTGCAAGGTCAGAAACGCTGAAATGTGATTACAGGAAGACTAGATATTCAAATAATATTTCAAGGAATGCAATATAAAAATAATCCTACACGTAAAACAGTGGATAGGGTGCATCTACAGGCTGTACCTACATACATTTGTCCTACAGTTTTCAGAAGCAGCTCTGCGAAGCGAGTAGGAAATCCAGCAAGGTCAAAGAGCCAGAAGTCTCATGTCCTGCCTCCAGGTGAGACGGCGCAGACTGCCTGGGCTCAGGACTGTGCCGCCCTGTGCACGTCGACTGCGTCAAAAATTGGTATAAGTAGCAATAAGATAAAATTCCTGTTGTGTGACTACGCTTCAGCAAAAACTTCTGAAGTTGGATGCAAATTTAGTACACTTGAAAACAGAGAACAAGCTCAGTAACTTTATGGCTTGTCCAGGTAGATCCCAGGTAGCTCAGAACCACTAAATAACCTGAGAAAAGAGGGAGTTCCAAACTCATGGGAATCTGCAGCCACTCGCTGTCCTCAGGATGAGTCAGGCTAAAGAGTCCCCCAGGGCAAGGGTCAGACTAAGGTTTTCTTACGGCTACTGCAATCAATATTTGTATGAAGCACAGAAGAAGAGGAAGCTCAGGACTAGTAGAGAGAGTCCAAAAGCAAAATAAGAAATGTCCGTAGTTCATGTAAGCGAATGATCTCCTATTCCCAGGACTTGCTCCTCTCCTTTCTTACCCTCCTTCCCAACTTTGCCCAGCTTTTCCACCCTGTACCGAGTATGGAATTGAGAGTTATCCCATTTGTGGCAAGTTTGGGATACCTCTTCATTTTTCCAGAAAGTGGCTACAAAGCACAGAAGGAAAAACAAAAAGCCTCTTAATTGCCAGCTTGGATCTATAATCAACCATGAAACTTTTCCTTCAAGTTTTCAGAAGGGCTGCAGCCTCGTAACAGGCTGGTGCCCATAGGAATTCTGTTTACAAAGAAAAGTGCGTTTTAGAGCTAACCATTTCCAGTGAGTTCTGAAAAAGAGAATTAAGCAAAACATAGTTAAGAGGTGATTAAAAAAAGGTATAAAAAGTCATGGACTAAAAGAATTCCAGGCTTGCAACAAGAGGTCTTCAGTAAGGATATTCTTCTCAGTTCAGTTCCTACTGGACACATTGCCCAGTCAACGAAGATGATTTAGTGAATTTGGTAAAGTTTTTATTTCCCAACACAAGAGAAGGTCATTACTTTTTATCTGGCCAAAGAGTGAAGTGAAACGGAGATCACTAGAAGATTAACATGGAAAACTCGTAAAAAGGTGACTTTCATTACTAGCAATGCAGCCTCTTCACTTGCAGCACAGCTCAGTCATGAATACTTCAGACAGAAGCAGTGCTGCTGATGGATGTCTCTGCCTGAGTGCCTCCCCCCACTCTAAGGGGGGAAAAAGGAAATATTTGCAAGAAAGGAAGGAAAGAAATTAAGAGGAAAATATAAAATTAAAGACCTAGCCTCCTGCAGAAGAGCAAGGATTTACACAGATTATTTCTACTAAGGTTAATGGAAGTTAAGCATATAAATTCCTCCTGTGCTAATGAGATAATAAACCAGTTAGCCTCAAATATTTTACAAATGGAACAGGACAGTAGCACTCCTACAAAACTACAAAAAAAAAAGATATGAAGTCATTAATTATATAGAAATGTCTACTCAATGACTACTCAAAAGTAATGCATTTCTAAAAAAAAAAAAAAAAAAAAAAAAAAAAGTAGTGTTTTCAGACTTACTTGCATTCGCCACAATTTCTTCTTCTTACAGACCCTCCATCCTCCACTCAGACTGTTCAAACTTCCCGGTAGGAAGTAGGCGAAAGGAAACGAATACATGTTGTGGAACATTTGTATCTCCAGAGCAGAAATGCGAAAGATTCTCCCCGAAAGAAACGCGGGAGCCTCCGCAGCATCTGCCCAGCGACTCTGACGCTCACAGGAGGTAACGGTTGGAGATGCTCTATAGATGGCTTGGCCATGCACAGAAAGTATGAAATTTAATGGGTATTGGACATTCAAACAGCAGCTGGAATCCTGTTCAGACTCTACAAGGTTCAATAGGACAAACCAGGCAAATAGTGCAATCTAACAGTACTCTACTTGTGGCTGTGATTAATGAGATTTATGCAAAGTCTTGCATTAAAACATTTGGTAATGAAGTAATTAAGAAATAATATGTTTGGTTTTTCTAATTACAGTCAGAATGAGGTTATATTCTGAGATTAACACTGAAAGTTCACATTCCTACTAGATTTTGTCCAGTACTTCTGAGCAGTTTGTTTGTCCACAAGAAATAATGAAGGAAAGCAAGGCCGCTGTCATTAGAATTAATTGTTCCATAAAAATCCATCTGAAAATCAGAAAATAGTTGAAAATAGCTGCTTTGGTCGTTAATAGAACTGCAGAAATTTTTTTCAGCTATAAAAATGTTTAAATCTGAAAGAGAGATATGGGTGGGGGGGGAACATTTGAGCGTAACCCTCTTTAAAACCCAGGCAGTAACAAACTGCATTACCTCTGAGTTAACAAACTGTCCCAAGGGCCAGGACTGGCAGCTGCAACCCTGGCGATCCAACACAGCATCAGTCTCAGGGCCCTGGAGCTAATACTGCCTTGCAAAATGATCAAATTATAGCCAAAGCATTAGATTTGATAGCTATCTAGACTTTTTTAATATTGTTGCAATATTTCAATTTTTGATATTCTATGGCTATCATATCATTCAAGATAGTGATTTGGCTATATGCTGAATAAAGAGGTACAGCTTTTCTCTAAGCTTACTGATACATTATTCAGTTTAAACCTTTCTTCTTATTATACAGGAAGGGAGAAGAAGAAAGGTAATCTGCAACATGCTTCTTAAAATCTGTAATATCCCAGTTAATTCCACCTAACTGCTCTCCTTTGGAAATCCATTTCTGTTAGTTTCTGCCAGGATAAGGCACGCAGGAGTGGCTCTCCAAAAATAAACAATCTGTTGCAAGATAATATAGCCCTGAAGTGGGGATTAATGCTGGAGAGGAAAAAGAGAAAGCAAAGATTTAGCAGAAGGAAAGGAGATTGATGCTAAGGAAGAAAGAGCCCACTCAATGCATCACATAAAGGAAATTCAACTGCCCTTTTATCTGGTTTTGCGGGTCTTCCCTTGACTGACCTTTTTAATGTCTTACATATGAAGGTGAAAAGAACTGGATTACAAATACTTTAAAATACGTTCAATAGAAAAATAAAGTTCTGAACACATGCAGACCCCTTGGTTGCATTTATAACTGCAGAACAGCCAGCACTTCGTCCTTCACGCACGGACTGTCAAGCGGCACCCCAGTAATCCTCCTAAAAGACCACTCTCACTTCATTTGTTTCTTGTTACTAAGCTGCCTTCTGACACAGAGCAACAATTTGCTTCTCTTTATGTTGTTTAGAAAGAGGAATTTTACTAAAACGCAGCACGCCAAACAGGAACGAGCCTCCGTCACCCGCCTGGGTGTCACCCCGCCATGGCTCTGCTCCGCTTGTTTTCCAGAGCGGAGTGGGTGGTTAGAGACATGTATGCGGAACACTTGCTCTTTACGGATATATTATATATTCTCACTAGCATTATCCACTTCACGCTTTATTTCATTCAGATAACTGCCATATGGTCCTCATGATTTACTTCACCTGAGTTTCTTGAGTTGTTTCGTGATTCCTCCTTAGAGGCTCTGACTTCTGCTGAGGACACGCATTGATCTCCTGTGAGATGCAACGTGCAGGAAGAATTTTAAAAACCTTTCCCCAAGTAAAAACTGCTATAAACTGAGCTTAGCTTTTCTGATGCTGTGCTCTAATTGTATCACCTGTTGGCAATCACAAGGCCTAGAGCCTCACAGATGGCAGAGTTGCTCTTAATACATTTAAAACAGCATTAAATAACGTATTATTTAGTCTGCCTGTTATTCCTTTATCCCTTTTATTTCTAATTTGTTTGTTGCTTTTTACAGTAGAAAGCTTACTCTGATTATGTTGCTTTAGCCATATTTCCACTTTAAATATGCTTGGTTTCTTATACATAATAAATTTCTGCACTCACACATTTCCACTAACTTTTACTTACTAGGACCTTTTTTCAGAGACGTATGACTCTTGCATAGTTTTCTTAAGAGAGCAAGCGTGTCTGTGTGAATGACTACAGAACTGGCATTGCAGAGCTCCTTGTTTTACTCCTTGCTGCACTAGAAGCTCACCAGGCATCCGTGACCAAATCACTTAGCACTTTGTTTTCCTATTTGCCACATTTACAAAATGCAGATTAGCATTTCTATGTCTCATTTTCTCCATTTGCAAGATTCAGATTTTACCCTGAAGGGGTAAAACACTTTGTGATCATAAGATAAAAGATGTACAGAAGTATTCCCTGGGTATAAAGAATCAGACTGAAGGGATATGGGTCTAGTCCCAGCTTTTACACTGCTTTTACCAGCTCTTAAGGTGAAAATGAAAATATTAGAATCCTTTGTAAAAACGGTATCAAGTTGACAGATGAAAAGAGCTATTTACAAGTTAGGTGGCATTAGTGATTATTACTTACTATAACAAAAAAAATACCTTACATAGCCTGTCACATATTAAAATCACATTTCTTTCTCTCTTGTGTTGCTAAATCTGTAGTACAATTAGGAAGGAAGGTTTTCACATCCAGAGAAAGAAAAACCTTTCTGAAAACCCCCTACAAACTCCAAGCAGCCTAGAAATTTCCAATACGATTTCCCTTTCCAATAGAATATGTTAAATAGGCTAAACGGTTTAGTGACTGAGAAGTTGGACGAGGTGTCATCTTCAGAGCCTAGACTACTCCCAGTCTTCTTCACTGACAGCTGCTTAAACAAGCCGTTACAATTTTCATGTATTTCCAAATATTCTGTCTGAAGAATAGATCTAATTTAGATTTATTGCATTTCAATAGATCTTTGCATTTCTAGAACTGTTTCCAAATGCAGATCTTACAGCAAGCGTGTCGTAGCTTCATTTTACAGATGCTGTAAATAGGCAGATAAGTGCTATGACTTTCTCTGAGACGGGCTGGTGTAATGAAAGAGATTTACATCTCCTACACTCAGAACACATGCTCTTCACAAGCATACCTACAATTTACTGCACAACCAAGCCATTATCGTAGTTATGTTTCCCCTTGAGGAAGTCATACGAATAAGATTGCCTTAAAATAAGCTTACTGAAATGCAAAGAATTAAGTCAACCAATGGCAAAAAAGAAAAAGTGGGAGCACAACCCTATTTTCTGGTTTCCAGCTCTATACTCATTTCATTACTGAGACAGGTTCACTTTTTACCTCATCTATAGATCCTCATAATATTTGAGGATGGGTTTTTAATCAGTTTAAAATTAATTCAATAGACCAAGAGTTACTTCTGTAGCTGTTAGCTGCTGACAGCTACTTACAACAGCATGCCATTCTCTTGAAGCACGCTTCAGAAGAACTACAGCTGTGTAAAGTACGAGTTTTCAAATACATTTACCTGCCAAATCCAAACAAAAAATGTGGATACATTCAGAACCATTCCTGCTGAAAAACAGCTAGTTCCTTGCTGAATTTCAGCTTTCATCCTCTAGCCCTTTCAGCTGTAGAGCTGTTCAAGGTAAGGTCACAATGATTTCCTTCTTTAATGAAAAAGATATTTCTTCTTCATTCCTCTTTACTGGGGAAACAGGTGAATTGTTTTTGATCAGACTTTCAACATTTTAACAAAGTCACCTTTGACTGAAGGCAACCCTTGAAAAGTGTAGCCCTAACATGTTTAAGTTATGAAAAGTTCCAAGTTCCTGGAAACAGGAGGTCAGAATCTGAACTTTCACACAGCGTTCAGTGCATCAGCAAGAACCTTAAGCAACATGAAAGCCAACATAACAGCTCCAACACCTTCTTGTTACTTTATGTGGGGGGGAAAGAGAAAAAAGACTAGCTCCTGAAGTTCACAATCCTGGAATAAACAGCCCTTCCAGCTCTGCTAGTGCAGGCAGGAGACACACAGCAATTCCGAAAAAGGGAGACGTGAAACTGGGGAAAAACAACTCTACAGAATCCTTCCTGACATCACTTGGCTCCAGGGAAGGCTGCTGCAGGAGTCAGTCTGTAGTTTCTGGATCCCTGGAAAGGAAGCAAGTGCTGGAAAACCTCTCTGGAGCACTCCCCACTTAGCCAAGCCCAGACAGTCTCCAACTCCGAAGTGTTTAGGTTCAAACCTTCCAATACAGGAGACAGCAGCTTTATGTATTATCACTACGGTCCAAAACTAGCCTCATTATAAAAAATACTAATCAGAGAATAGATTTACTCTAGTATTTTACCCTCGATGCAGCACTCCAGAAAGGATAAAAATCCAAAGGACTAGAAATCCCAAATAAATGTTGTGAGGTATAAGTGCACAAAACTCTGGCAGGCTAAACATTGCATTCAAGGCCCTGCTACATAGAGATAAATTTTATGCTACCAGAGTGATGTTACAAAGATAGGAAATTTTCCAGATGTGGCTAGGCACAGGAACCCCTTCGCTGACACACCGGCAGTACACGCAGCATCATTTTATACGTCTGTGGCCCATGAAAGGTGCAGAAAGGAGAGTACTCGAGGTGGTACCCTGCAGGTCCTTAGAAACTCACTCCAGGTGATGTACGTCAGAACAACTACAGAGTGCTTCATTCAAAGCCAGATCTCAGTCCAGGGCTAACCCATCAAGAGAAGGGTACCTGACTTCATAATAAAACTCACTGAGCTTCTGCAGCAAGGAAGAGGAGGAGCTGAGACATTAAGTGCATCAGGTTAAAGATCTAGACAAGGATGTTCTGTGCAGAAAGCCACATTCTTATTTCGTTCACGATTCTGTAATCCAAAGTAATTACTTTGAAGAGTATAGCCCAAAGTGGGAGTCTGCTCTGGTGCTATCTTTTAATAATATCCATCTGTACAAAACCAAAACCAACTGTCTTATATTTCACTGAAAGGCAAGTGTTTAACAAAAATAATATTAGTAAAGTGAGAATAATACTCTACATATGCTTTCATATGTTAATTTCTGTGCAAGTGGAAAATCACAGAGAACAGTTCAAACAAATTTTTCATGCTCAGAAGAATGATTTTCCCCTTTTCCGCCCATGTTAACGCAGTAAAGCACCTTTCAGAATATTCGTGAAACTTCCATAACAAAGCCAAACAAGTCACAGGATCAAATCAGGTCTTCGCAAGCATACATTCTTAAAAATAAACAAAAAGAGAAACTGGTGATAGTGATGCTGAACGGAACAGGCTTCTCTAGCTGCCTCGCTTGAGCATTCTTATATTGAAAACATTTATGAAGTAAACCTCACATGATAGAGGTATCAATCCCATTTTGCTGAGGAGGAAACCAAAGCACAAAAACATTAAGTGATTTGCCAAGGTTAAACAAGAACTCAAAGGATCTGGTGCCAGACCTCTAATCCCGGTAGCTGGGTTTCACTCTCTCATACTGTAAAGCACAGAACAATTCTTGTGCTTCCAATACTGAAATCCCAGTTCAAACTCTTAGATGATGCTCAAAATCCATCAAAACAAAGGGGATCACAGTTTTACAGAGATTATACGCACAGTATGACACTCATATTAAGGCCTAAAGTGTAGTATGGAACCAAAGTCTTCATCAAAAAAAGACTAGCTGAGCTGAAGAGATGGTAAAACAAGTATGAGACAGGGATGCCTGTTGGTGATGGAAGTGAACATCCTCAGACCCATTGGCAGGTCAGGCTTCACAAAACACTCTAAACTGCCAACATATTGTAATTGATTTTATTATAACTGCCCAAAACAATTAAATTAGGCTAGTAAAAACAGGATTCTGACAACTGCCTTCAGTTAGCTTTTCTTTTCCTAAACACTAAATAAAGTTTTTTGCTTACATTCATTTTGAATTTGCCAGTAAAGAACAGATTTGTATGTGGTGAATTTATAACTGAACCTACCTTTGCTTTCAGATCAGCACAGAGCTCCCGTTGCTTTCGTCTGGTATCAGCCAACGCTACTTCCATCTCACGAGCAGCAGAGGCTTCAGCAACAGCTGTCACTGCCTTCAGTAAAAAGGCTTTCCTAGCTTGAGCCCAATTTAATATCAGAAGTTTGCGTTGATTCCTAGTGAAACGGTAATGATCCCAAGCTTTCTCATGAACAATCTAAAAAAGTAAAACATTTCAGAAAAGTTTAAAAATGATGCATTAATAAAATAAAATAATTCTAGATATTTTTGCAAACCTTAAACATCACTGTTTTAATTATAGTTACGACAACGTTCCTACGGAACCCCCAAGTGAGAGCTCAGAAATATTCTGCCAGGTGTTAAGTACACGGCAGCCTCCCAACACTGAAAAGCGGTGGGGGCACCCCAGCCTTTTCCTGCTCTCTGCCCGCATCACACAGTATTTCGGTGTCCCGAGATCCCCACGTTCTTTTCTGAACTACAGTTCTGGAATATGAATAACAGAATGAAATGCAATGGTCCCTTCTTACCCTAAATTATATAAATATTAATATGCAAGTTAGACACTTCTAGTACATTTTTGGAGATACTGAGCACTTTTTGCAAGATGAGGTTCTTCATAGCTAATTATGATCTTTACAGAAACAGAGCTCCATTTAGAAGAGTTGTATAAATAAAGCACGGATGAGAATTAGCTTTATTTTTTCTTAATTTCTTTACTTTTTTCTTTCCTCTTCTAAAAATAGATCTCTCTGGTGATCTGCTACTAGATCAAGCACTCGGCTCTCGTCCAATGATACTCTCTTCTTCAGAGGGAAGGAGAAATAAAAACATCAAAGTTTAGTTATGCTAATATAATGTAAAGGTTTTAAGAATATATCCTTAGTAGTGTTTCAACATTTCTGTATTTGTCACGCTAATACATATACTAAGATATATCAGTTCAAAGCAGAATTATGATCCAAAATTTAGGATTATTAAATTTTAACAAAGCTTCCAAGAATTATGAAGGCCAATTAATAATGGCTGTATTTTAAAAATACACATACGTTATGTAAAGCACATGATTATTTAGCTCAGTTCTCACATGCAGATGTTCTGAAATCCACCAGAACTTTACTTTTGGTGAAACTATGCATAATCATCACTATCAGTCCTTTGCCCTATGCACTGCTCTAACAGAAGGAAGTCGTGGTCTAAAATACACAGAGAGAGAAAAAGACTGATTTTCTCTGCAGTATCCTGAAGTGATCTGGCCTTGAACTGGGCTTCTCTATTAACTGCTTTGTGCGTTTTCACTATGGAGTGTAAAAGGAATCGGCAGTCAATTTGAAAGGCATTATGCAAATAAAAATAACTTCTTGATAGAAGGAGATAACTCTCCATCCTTCCTCATGTACATGTGCCATAGACCAATTAAAATAACTAGCCCTAGACAGTGCAAAAATATTGTACTTCCTCATAAAAATAATAACCAGAGAAGCAGAAGAGCGTGACATAACTATAAACCCTTACAGCAAAGGCAGTACTAGCAAAGTCATTTAGTGAATCCGGCTGTAAGGATAGATGGAACTATAAAATTTCCACCGTGCTTATTTTGAAGAAGTAATAGATTTTCAAGATGATGCATTTTAAAGACAGAGACATCCAATCTTCCTTGCACAAAATAAAATTTCTTTTAGAATTCAGAAATTTTACTATAAAAAACTTTGATAATTCTTTAATACAAATGCTCACTATATACTATATAGAAGAATTTATGTAATTGATCTAGTATTTAAAAGACCACTGACCAGATCATGCCTAGATTTGTGAGGAAGATATCTCTGCAACGCATCAAGGTACAAAGTCCTCCTTCTCTGAAGGTCACTTGGATACTGATTGAGAACACTCTGATAAACCCACTGGTCGTCATCTTTCCAGTTCATGTTCCTACAGAAATTCAAAACAATCAGCCCCAATATAATTTAAAATGGAGGTTGTAGCCTTAAAAAAAAAAAACAAAAAAACAAAAAAACAAAAAAAAACACCCTAACCTTTACATGGGCTTGATGACACCAGCCTGACCCTGCAAACTTAATGCTGGATCAGAGCTGAGAAATTTACTGTAATGAAACAAGGAAAACACTTACATCGCTTTTCTAATGTGTTTTAAGTTAACTGCTCCTTTTCTACCCTGACTTTTTATTAGGAAATAATGTCGTTTTACTCAGGTAAGTTACATTAATGAATAGCCATGCTGCATAGAAAATACAAGAAAAAAAGAAAGAGATCAGAACCTATATCTGAGCATCAGTAAAACAATCTCATATCAGCATGTGGCTAAACAGGTTAGTTTAAAAATAAACTTCTGAGAGCCAAAATAGTACCACCAAAGCATAAGATTTACAACTCTTAAAATAGGAGGTGTAATAATCAGTATATATTCATTTCTGAACATTAGAATAGCAAGACGAAAGCAGGGTAACACAGGATTGGAGGTTAGATTTTATCCTCAGTCTGAACCTTGCCTTGTAGGGATTAATGCCAAGTTTTTATTGTCAGCATTAATGTAAGAGAAGCAATACTGAGTCAGAACAAAAGGTCTACTGAGCCCAGTGACCTGTTTTCAAAAGCAGCTAAAAGCCTTGAGAAAATTAAAAGAAGACAATCATATGAACCTAAACCCCCCCACCACCACCTTCCTGCAGCCTCCACCTGTTCACAACTCCTGGACCTCCTCAGCCGCTAGTGGTGTCTTGGTATTTAATAGCCTTGTGCTCAGTAAGACGTTAGGACCACTTTATCCTTGTGTAGGTAGAAATATCACATATTTAAAAAAAGAGGACCAAATTACTTTTATGTGAGATGCTTATATGTAATTAATATTAAACTAGATTCTGTGATACAGTCTAGCATTATTATTTCTAAAGAGCAAACAATGAATATAAGTATTTAAAAAATAATAATTCAGTTTAAAATACCTTCTCTTCAAAAAATTTTGGACAGTAGAAACACAATATGTAATCAACATTGTACAATATTCTGGAACACTGAAAGAGGGAGAAAAAAATATCCCTAGACCTGTTAGTTGCAAGAAACTGAAAGCTTCACCTACAGACATATCTCAAGAATGCAAAGACACAATATTCCATTTCAACAACCGGTTTTCCAAGTAAAGTACTGTCAGACAAGGGTGCCCACTCTCCTGATAACATGTTTGTCACCTTTTTTTCTACTGGCCTGTTCTGCTGTTACAAGTTAGCATGAAGCTGGACTGAGGTCCACTTTTCTTGGTTTATCTTCACCTAAGGTATTCATTTTACAATTTTTTTTTAAGCAGACTAATGGCCTTTAGTTTTACTTCTGTGGTCTTAGAAATAATCAGGTGGGAGAAAAGAGGGATTTAACCTTCTCCCAACCTTTGCAGATACAGTTAGTGATCAGCCAAAGGTTCCCCCCGCCAAAACACTTAATCCTCTTTCATGATAAGAAAATGATTCTTTAGGTTATTATAACAAAAATGTTCAGCACAGAATCATTATTCCACGATGAGTGTGGTAGCAACGTAATAACCAAATTAAGTGGAAATATTAAAACTCGTATTCCTTAGTGGGTTGTGAATACCTTGTTTCTTGTACTCCTTGTGTACTTTTTCTGTATTTTGTTTTTCTTTGAGTAAATATTTAAAGCTTGTCTTGGCTTTATGCAGACAGCAGCAGCACAGTGAAGATGGCCAGGTAAGAAGTCACATCCTACTTCCTTCCATAAACTAACAACATTATTAAAGCCATTAATGCTATAAACATCTCACAGAGAGAGCTCTGCAGTAGTAATGTTTGCATTGTATACAGAGATTCCATTAAGGAAAGGGGTTTTATGGGGAAAATATAAAGCACAAACTCTTTGCTGGCCCTCTGTTGAGCAACAGAGTAAAATGGAAGTGATGCATAGAAAATTAACTAAAAAACCCAGAAAGTCTAAACAAGTAGCAGTATCAAATCAGAATACAAATAGGATACACTGATACATATGCCTTCGGTTTTTCTCACAAGAAGAAGGTTTGCAATCAGCACAGCTTTAGAATAAGTCGCAAGATGTAGCCAGTAAGAAAGAATTCAACAGCAGCCTGATTTCTTGCATGAAGGATGCCATCCGAGTGGAACAAGCTAACTCATACTTGGTGCCCTCACAGGAGCTGGCGGGGTAGATATGGTGACATAAACCCATGCCCTACCTGGCTGCCCGCTGACTTCCCTGCGTGTGCAAGACTTCGGATCCTTCCTCGGGGAGGATGTGTTACAGCACGGCAGCAGCAGTTCATCAGGAGAAGCTCCGCACCACTTGTGCGGAGACGGACTTGGGACTCTGAATACTAAAGTAACAACCCTGACTTGGAGACCGATTAATATGCTGTTATTAATAAAATAGTGGATGGTGCTAGCTGTTACTCAACAATCTTATGGGAGATAGTTTATAAGAAGAGAAAGAAAGGTGGGTGGAAAGTAGGAATAATATGAAACTGTGTGGCATATCTGAAAAAACATTTCCATTTCTAGGACCCAGCTGTTTGCTATTAAATCCCAGCCATCATGAAAAGAAATGGAAGTGGTTTCCAAATGGGGGAGAGAAAAGATCTAGCTCCTGTAAAAAGTTTATTTGCAGCTACTGACAACTACCAAGCAAATGGAGACAACATAAAATGTGAAATTACATTAGCAAAAGCAGACATTCTCAGGCAATGAAAGTGTTTCTTTATAGGCAATTGCTTAAATTTCTTAGGAGAGACTATGAATATAGATGTCTGAGCTGAGGCTTTTTTTCATATGCTAAAAATAAAAAAGGAATAATGCCCAAGGGAGTAAAATGGGGCTAAGGAATCCTTCAAAGAGGGAGTGGTTGCAGCATAGCAGCTTTCAAACTGTAGATCTTGAACAGCAGACTCAGTTCTCCGAAGCCAGGAGCTCCTGAGCCTTGTCACACAGTGGCATTGGGAAGGTGTGCTATGCCTGCAATATTTACTGCCACTAAGAGCAGAAATTAGTGCTCTGAAGTCATCCCTTTTCTCTAGAGGGAGCTTTTCTATGAAATCAGTTCATTTATTAACTTCAGAATGTATGTGTCACAATTTGATAATTTGATATTCTGAAGAATAACTTTAATGAATAAATTAAATCTTTTGAGTACATTTTATTTAAATGTTATTCTTTCTTATGATTCAAGTCTCCCTCACTGCAGTGCTCTTACTGATGCTAAACTGAGTGCTAAACTTTTTTTTTTCCTTATGATAACACCTAGTATTCTTGTTATCTTTCCACTCAAAATTTTTTGAAAGGAGAAACATAAAACTCTACCAGTATCTACTCCGGGGGATTACCAGCCATCCCAAGGAAGTGCTTACTAGTTTGTGTGTTGGATTCTGAACTACCTCTTAAAATATCCAAAGGAAACCAGTAATCCTCTTCTATGAGTCCTGATACACTTCAGTTCTGTGCAGTCTGAAAAAGTATTTTAGTGACAGTGATGAGATTTTTTACAAAAAAGAATCACAGCTCTTGAAACTGTCTGCCCCAGAGATTTCTGAATATACAGGTTTGTGGCCAGACATGAATCTCCTGTCTACATGAGAAGTAAGGTCTTTTCTTGAGGGATTCCGTTTCCCTTGAAATGAAACAGCACAGGAGTTTTAATATGGCCAAGGCAGTATAGCATTAAGGCACAGTCATTCAGATTCTCATTTCATCCTGACTGGCCAATAAAACACACTGGAAGACAAGAATCCAGACAGGAAAGAACACAACTGCGGAAAAAAACGGAGTACCTGATTCTGTGCATGAGATTTGTGCATGGCCTTTCCAGCTGTGCAGTACAAAGAACTGCACAGATACCTTTTATGAATGAACTTACCTTGAGTATTAATGTACAGCTGTGAGATTTCATGTTATTATTCACACAGGTATCTCAGTCAGGAAATACATCACCAGCTCATAACACGAGACAAAGGAAAAGCACAGATTCTGCAGACAGATGATCTCTCCTGCTTACCAAACACAAGGGCAGATCTGCCAGTTTCTGCATCTCTCTGCTTGAGCTGCCACACATCTCTCAAGATCCCTTTGATTTGTATACCGTTCTAATGGCTACCTAAGCATGAACTGCTACACTACTCAGGAACACGATGGAGAAATTAGGGGTTGTGGAAGACACTCTGGGCTCTGGGGAGCTCTAAGCTAAAGCTGTAAGTAGTTTATGGTAAGCAGTCAGCATGGACACACTGAGTGCCAATGCCGTGGTTTGTCAGCCGCGCCAAGACCTGTCAGCTGTCCGTAGACAACCAGCCAAAGAAAGCGTGTTCCAGCCCAGCGTGTTCGTAACCATCGCCTGCATGAGGAACTTCAGAATATCCTACCTGATTATATGCAAGGTGTCACTTTGCTTAAACTTTTACAAAGGTCCAGAAAAGATCTCATCTAAAAAGAGACTTTGAAAAGCGCCAAACACACTCTATCTTAATATTTAAGCCAATATCATGCTTCTTCAGTGCCAGGATACTGACAAACTTTTACAAGGCTGGACACATGACCCATACTACTTGCTCTTCTTGTACCTATCACCCTGCTACTACAAAAGTCTACAATCTTAATTTGGTTTCAGAACTGAAACATGGCAATTGTCTTCTATTCAACAGCCCTGAGACAGCTGGTTCCTTTGAAACAGATTTACCCAGAGCTAATCCCTGGCTTGACGCCAGATTCTAAAGAATATAAACAACTCACAGGGGAAGCTACCTTCTCCCCCCTGTAATCCCCAGACACCCCTTGTAATGGCTGGGGCAATGTAAACCTGAGGCACCGCTGTCGTGTTGAATCTGCAGACAGCCTGCAACGATACCAAGTGAGATGTTAACTCCCCTCTTAATGGGCCTGAAGAGAGGAACTAGATTTACTTCACTTCGTCCTAATATCCCATTCGCTTGAAAGGATGTTGCAGAAGATAGTGCTGATTATGTAATACTCAATTTATCTTTCAGTTATTTAAATCATTCAGAAATCCTTAGAAATTACGGCAAAAATAAAATAGTGCTTAGAGAGTCACCACCTATAACATCAATTCCAGCTCTGCAATTTGTGGAATAATTTAGGATTTAGGTATTTCCTAAAAACAAAAATGTACGTTTCAGTAGGAGAAAAGGAGTAAATTCAGATTGATAATACATTATAACCCTATCTAATGCTTGAAAATTATTATTCAATTTCTAAATGCAATAAACAGGATTTCTAAATGCAATAAACAAGCATACATTGTAATAGGACTGAAAAATACACAGAATAGATCAGACCAAAATATTACGTTATCCTGTTTTTCCATCTTTGGAAATTTTATGCATATTTTCCAAATTTTCTGTTCAGACAATCAATGAATTGTGTAACACCACATGACTAACATTAAAGTTTCTTTACTATACTTCCGTGCATACAACAAGAGAGAAATACTGACACAGAAATAATCCCCACATATTTAGGAAAAAAGTAATTAAATTATATAGTCATATTGTTCTACTGGGCAAGTTCTCAAATTACAAGAACAAGAGTAAAAATGTATTGTAAAGCAAAGTTTGTTAGAGTCAGGTAAATAGCAATGAAGATAAATGCAAATGTTTCATTAAGGCTCTATTAATAAAGTACAGTGAGTACACACTGAGGTGAATAAAATCCATGCCACAACTTTTGACAGTATTATCTGTGTTAGTTGGATCAATTAGCTTAATGTATTATAGAATATTTAAATCTTTTTTCAAACTCAAAATATTTTTCTGCATATTACACAATATAAACATAAGAATGAAAAAAGAAGCGCTGTGTATTTTATAAATGCCAGATCTTGGAAGCAAGCAATTCTATGAGAATCTTGCTTTTTATTGAAAATATGTTTTTAACACTATTGTTGTGGATAAAATCATGAAAACATAAATGAGGAAAACATTAAAGACTTGGAAACCAGAAGGCAAACAAAAGAGAGCCTAAGATTTATCTTTAAATACAGTGCTTAAGACAATTGCTGATGGTTCATTTATGATTTCAGTCATTCCTGGCTAACAATACTGGAACACCCTGATCCAAATCCACTGCCGCTTCTATCAGCTTTTCTTCCAGCTACATTCCTTTCTCTTCCCCATGTAGATACAATAATTTAATTCCTTCAAAGTACAACCACGCAAGTTTTCATACCTACAACTGAATTTCTTTCCCTTACAAATACGGTATTTTATCTTTAAGTTTCAAAGTAACTGAACTATTACTGCAAAACATCCAGCTCAACATCAAAATTCAGATGTCGCATACGAGTATATACAACATATAACCAATAAAAATAGCTTGAAAATAGATTTTTCAACTACTTTTATTGACTGTATTGTCTCCATTGACTTAATTATTCAGCAGGATACATACTTTGTGCATCAAGGGATTTATATTTACATAGTTCCCCCCAGATTGTATTGATCATAAGCATTTTAATTAAAACCACTAGGAAGACTTTGTAGGTATTGAATGATTTAATATTCATCACAGATTTTCCCATAGAGGTTGTTAAAACTTCCTCCATAAAAGCAACTATAACAAAAGATCAGAAACATCAGCAGAGGAAATGCTATAAATTTGCTGATTGCCGTTTAGCAAATTCTATAACAGTGGGAAAGATCAGAGCGGTTTTTAAGCATCATGTTATAACAACAGCTAGGACATTATAGTAATAAAATGCAGATTTTAGATAACATAGAAAGAGAAGAACCTCCAGAATACCCGGACAGTTTATACAAAAGCTCTGTCAATTATAACATTGCTTTCAAGGAGATCCAACATCTTGTTCCTGTTTTAGCATCCCCAAACTACTTCAGCAGCAGTGGTGGCAGATTTAAGTGGTGTACTGCAGGTGTATGTAGTAAAAGGGGAAGGTTTAAAAGCAGGCTGTGATCATTTTATCAAAGAAACTCATGGCCTTTCCTGCTCTTCCCAGTTTCTTCTGCCCAGGCTTCAAGTAACTCCAATGACCTTCCTATTCTCGTCCCTCCCAGGACCTGACATCATTCTAAACCAGAGGAACGTCAGTAGAGGGTAAAAATAAGTCAAGGCTGGCCCAATAACTCCCATTCAATATGTTCTCCTGGAGTCAAGTTAGTCTGAACAGGAAAACTAAATTCTATCCTATTAGCATATTTGCATATTAAATATTCATAATGATGTAGAAATGTATGTTCTTTTTACAAACCTTTTCATTTACAGAAAAACCACTCTTGCTTTAAACTATTCTAAATCAGAGCTATGTACATTTTAACATTTCTTGTGAGGAGAATTACTGCAACAATCCAAAACTCTTGAAAAGATTGAAACTATCTGCTTTTTAGTGACATACGTTCTAGATTTCTCTCAGAAAGACTGTACTTTTTTGACATAAATGTACTTGACAGTATAATCACCATACAGAAAGAATCATTTCTCTCTATATAACAGCAGCAATGAGGGCATTTGCTACACACCACATTGTTGGTTCTTTAATCCACAAAACATTTTGCTTATTATTTCATATGAGCTCTTTTGAAAGGACTGTCTCATTTCTATCAGCTATGCAAACAGTTACTGACTATTTAATCCCACAGAGCTGGGCAGTGAGTCAACTATTTTCAGCACTGAATAAAAGAGAACTAACTCTCATGGTAAAGGCAACTGCAGGATCTATAGATTGCAAAACACATTATGGTTCTTTATTTTATGCCTAGTAGGAGAAAAACAGAAACAGATGTCATTACCTATATATGACATTTAACTGTTGATCAATCTCCTGAAGCTTAGACCAGTATTCACTTGCAAGCTTACGGTACTCATCGATAACCAAGGTCTTCAAATAGGGACAGGGGCATTCCAAAGACAGTAGTGCTGAAGGAACTTTATGGAAAAGTCCATTTTCCTCTTCAAAAGATTGTGCTAATGCCTGTAATAAAAAATGCTACTCAGCAGACTACTTTATTATACTTTTTCTTCAAAAAATTGCTAATTAAACTAATTAGGAAAAGCAAGGCTTCTCCAAATCTTACTTTTGTTTTAGAGTCTTCAAGCTCTTTTTCCAAAGCCAGACTTTCAAGGTTAAGGAATTCCAAAACTGCTTTCTGTTGTTTCTTCACAAAGTCTATCTATTTCATGAAATAGGCAACTGTTATTTTTTTTTTATACTGTTATAATATGAAAGCTCATTATTTCCAAACAGCCTGATTTCCAGTTGCACACTGCTGTACATTTACTGATTTTAGTGAAGCGGTTTTGCACTGCAAGGATAGAAGCTACTAGATACTCTGATTGTGGATTATATTCTCAGAAAAAAAAACTAAATGAAAATGCTAAAAATAAAGTGATAATAAATTGTAAAAGTTAAGACAAAATACCAACCTGCTGTAACACCTCAGCTGGATTGAACTTATATGTCAGACAAGATTCTTCTGAGGGGTAACGCTGCATTTCAGACAGCCTGAATTTCAAATTCTCTCTTAGTTGCCAGATAGGAACTACAGTACTTGTTTGGTATGCATTCCGCTCCTCTGATAATTTATGCGCTATATCCAAATGAAACATAAAGCTTTCTCAAACACACAAGATATTACATGGCATTGTACTTTTAAAATTTAGACCTGTCAAGACAGGTATTTAAAAACTCACTAAAAATAATCATGAAATAAATTGGAAACTCTTACCCAAGTTCCACATATCCAAAAAAAAGTCATACTTTTGGCCTCCTTCATCAAGAAAAGTCTGTATTTCTGCTTCTGCTTTTTGTCTGAAAGGTATTAAAGTGAGTTTTAACGATTAAGAAATGATAGCTTTTGGGTTTTTTTTTTTTTTTTTTTTTTTTTTTTTAAGTTCTCAAGGATTATAAGTTTCTAATACCTAATCAAAATGAAGATAGTAAGTAAAAAGGTAATTCTGTACATGGGAAGGTATGAAGTGCAGGAGCTGGACATGAAGATCATATGGAAGCTACTCTCCTTTGAGCAAAACATGCCCTCATTGACCTGCTGTACATCGGATATGCAAAGTCAGTAGTATAAGACAGCTACAACACAAGCTATCTGCGGCTTGGGCAGCAAATCACATAAGTATTTCTGAAAAATTAACTGCAGCGGGCCACCAAGAGTATTGTTTTCAGAAAATTCTGAAATAAAATACGTGAACACATCAATCAAAAGAAAACAGCTTCTGCGACACAAATAAATGCAGCTGTACCAGACAGCTCATTCACCTTTAGCAGCGACCCTCGGACATGAACAATATTAACTTTTCTTCTTATAACTATGAACTGAATATGCATAACTGGAGACAGACTGTGACACTTTGAAGGAATTTAAAAGCATCCAAAAACTGCTGATACTCCCACAAATACCGACTCTTCAGATACTGATAGGTGAACTACATAGCTACAAGATCACGACAGAGAAATACTTGCAGAACAACATCCACCCGGTTCCTTCTCCTCCTTTATTTGTCCGTCATGTCTACATACCCTTTTCGATGTAGGTCACAAACTTTCAAGCTCTTCACTGAAATTCTTACTCAGTACAGATATTTTAATGTTCTTCTGCTAATCTATGTGTCCCTTTTAATCAAGTGCACCACACCAGACCCTCTGGCTACTGACGTATTTCCTTAATAATGCCTAATTAAGATTCCTGAGTTCTTACCTATTCTCACTCAGTCTTTTATGCTCTTGCCACCATACTTGGTGATGCTGTTTCAACAGTGTTTGCTCTTTGTTAATTTTTGAAATTTGTTCCATTTTTTTAACCTGAAGAAAAAATAAAAACTTTTAAATATTTTAAATCTGCTCAATAGGTTTATCAAATCCTTATCATATGGAAACTTTTAACTATAGAACGTCGAACATAAAAGCTCTTTGCAAAAGCATGTTTTTGTGGAGAACAATGGGTTCAAACATAACTAATTAGTTATTCCACTTTGATTTACAATTAAATGGGAGGAAAAAGGGAAAAACGCAGTCCATTCTAACAATTTTTTCTTTCCCTTTTTCTCCTTTTCTTCCCCATCCCCATTCTCCAGGAGGTGAAGGGCACAGGTAAGCAGGAGAAGAAAATAAGCTTTCTTACAGATAGTAAATTGAAAGAGTAAAAATGTATCTTTTGAGAAAAGGAAATTCAAAAATTGATTACTGAGAAAGAGAGCTTTTTCAAAATCCATTCAATTAAAGAGGCTCTGAAATTGCCTGAAGGCTTCACAAAGACATCGCTTCCCACTTTGGATGAAGTAGGAAGAAACATTCTCCAGAGAGATGAAGATACTGCTGGAACCAGAGGGAAGGCCCTCATGGGGACAGTACCGGGTGCCTCTGACCACACGGCAGAGGAGGAGGGGGAACAGGCGGTCTGTGGCTGCCAGCAGCCTCTGTGCCGCCAGTTTTCCCTCATCCTCGTGCCACCCTGGGGTCTCCCAGCCCCGCAGGGAGCGCTCAGGGCAAAGCAGCCGCTCAGCTCAGAAGGCCTCCGGTGACGCAGGCTTCTCCCCTGCTGCTCCTTCTTGCTGCCCAGCCAGTGCCTTCCTCCACACCACCCAGCCGCATCCTTTCCAAGCCAACTTCTAGTTGCAAAGCCCATTGCCAATTCCAGAGGCTCCCACAGTTCATCCTCCTCCTTTTTCCCCCAGACCCTCCTTCATGCAGCTGTAATATCTAATGATTCCACTGCAGAACGGTAGCAAGATGGGGAAAAAATCTGGAAACTCTTGTCCTATTCACCAACAGCAAGAAAAGAATAAAAATCTCACTCTACACCTAGCCCAGGAAAGAAACATCATTCTGAGTCAGAACTGCTAGTTTTCCAATTTGCCCAGATTCAAGTAATGGGGGGGGGGGGGGTTGTTTGTTTTGTTTTTTTTAAATGCTGGGCCAATTTTCCTGCCCAGTGAAAGCCGTGCAAAGCCGCACAACGCTCAGTCTGCATTCACAGGGACAGCAAAATCCCTAAAAGCCTGTTTTCCACTCCCTCTCCCTGTTGGGCCAGTGATGCCAGTAGGCTTCTCAAAGGAGAAAAAGGTCTAGAGCCTTTTTTTTTTTTAAACAGCACTTATGCATAGACAAGCAGGAATCAAATCATTTCTAATCAGTACAGCCTCTAATTCACCCAGCAAAAAAGTTAAATCTTAATTTAAAAGAAAATACTTGAAATTTTGAAACTAGAAACATTATAACCTTTCAAATGAAGCTGAGTTGAATAAGTATGTAAAAGCAGAACTCCTTTTCAGTTTTCTAAAATTATTTTGGAAATTAGTTTCATCCCGTAAAGGATAAACTCATGGTTCATAAATCCAAAAGCCATATAATCCAATTAAAATGAACAAGCCACTCACGTCAGTGGACGTTTACTAAGGTGGGAACGTTTTGCAGAGCCTGGACCATAAGAAGGCTCGCTAAGGAAAGCCGTCCCAAGGCGACACAAACACACAGCCGGTGACTCCGGAGGGAAGAGGTTTTCCTTCTGCAAGACTAGCCGTGTGCTGCATCCGACGGGAGGGAAGATAAAGACTGCCCACCTCCCCTCTGCTATACGATGGACAGAGGAGGAGACGACCTCAGAGCAGGTGCAGGGTACCGCAAAGATCCATCCAGCGCATCCGTTACCACCATCCCTGGACCTAGTCCGGTTACGAGACTTCTTTCAGGCAGGGGCACCACGCCGAAGGGAACGCCCGGCTGGCCTCCACGGCCTGCCCCTTCTACACGAGGGACCCGGACGGGAATTGTCAGATGCGATCCCCTAGACCTCACGTCACTATCTTTAGGAATCCAAGTGAGTTTTATCTCGGGTTGAGAGGGAAGGGAAAAAACAGAGAGGCCACTATGAAATTAGCATTTCATATCAGTAAAAATTTCGTGAGCTCAGAACCAAAAGGTTATGAGTTACAGATTAATAGATCTTACACCCCATTTTGCTTCCTGATTGCCTTCTAAACTCCCATTCCATTTTATAAACAAAGCTAAAGCCAGAATTAAACCCAGTCACTTAAAGAAAAACTACAACTAGGATGTAGTTGTCTAACACAGCACTCAAAAAGCAAAAATAACCCATTGTGCGTTCAGCAGAGTACAGCACACCTACTTTACTAATATTCCTCCGGTAAGAAAAAAATCCATACATCTTCAAATCAATTCTAAAACTAACGGGAAATAAAAGATGAAGTAGATTGTGCATCTTGTGCATATACTCTTGAAATTATTTTACAGTAACAGAAATGACATTTATGTATAACTGCTACAATATTAGAGTATATACAAAGAAGCTGTATTTTTCTTTACATGGTCAACAATTGATTTATTATCTATTTATTTGGTTCCACATCAATGGAGGAGTAACCCAGCACTTCAAAATTTGGATTACCTGAATCAACAACAAAAAAGTAGTAGGGGGAGAATTCATTTTATTCGCTGTGGAGCTTTCAGCTTACATGTTTTACTACCTACTCAGTTGGAAAAGACTTGAAAAAAGTGAAATACCAGAAGACAGGTGATAAAAGATTAAATTAAAGTTTGAATGAATTCAGCATTTTGTACTGCCAATCAATGAAGAAATAATATCTGCCAGAGCTTTTGATTAATGACACCTGCATGAATTAAAGGAAGTCATACTATAAAGAAAAGAAGTACTTTTTAAAATATTTTTATAAGTATATCCAGTGTCTTTTTTAATAGAAAAAGAGAAGCTGCAGGAGAAAACCCTTTTTTTTTTAATCACCAGGCCTTTGGGATAGTATTGTGAACTAATAAGGTATGCTTATTGGTACCGCATATGTTCCACTTACTATGATTTACTAAACAGCATCAGAACACAGCACAAAAAAGACTGTGTTCCTAACCAATATACTTAGTTTAATAACTACTATTCAAGGAACTTCTGAATACATTTTAAACAGGAATTTAAATGAATTTATATTTATTTAATGTAGAACTTTACCTTAATCTCATGTTTATTTAGTAAATTTCCCTTAAAACTCCCTGCAATCCTGTCTGATTAAAGATTCTGAATCAGATCTCGTACAAGCCGAAGACATTACCCGGTCAGACCCCTCAGAGCCCTTTGCACAGGAAGATCTCAGTCTTTGCATTCTCCGCCTCCTGCACCGTTTCGGTACCCTTCAGCACCGTCCCTCGTTGCGCAGGCCAGCCACAGGACTAACGGTGCAGGCGGAGGGGCAAGGACTGGAGAGGCAGTGAGTGCCCACGTCGGCACAGGTGAAGCATGCAAAGGCTTCTGGTATCCTTACGCTGCATTTGCAGTTTTCTAAAAGCACCCAAGTAACACTGCTGCTGGAGGAGGAGATCCATTTCAAATTGATCATTTTTTCTCTTCTAGTTTGTGTCCTAACCTGAAGGAACTATTTCAGCTGAATGTGTGTGTGTCAATTTCTTCAAAAATCATTTCTTTTTGTGAACACTTTTTTTTTTTTTAAATCACGTAACACTCAGTGAAACAGCTATATACTAAAAGCAGTTCCACTTTCTCAAGCAGTTATGACTCTGCAGTGTGTCTGAATCAACATTTTACACCATTTCCAAACAACTGAAAAGAAAATGAAGAGCCAGCAACACATGCCCTGGAAGGAGAGACTGGAGCCTTCTCAGGCCTCCACGTTTAATTCCCAAGATTTAAAAAAATGCTTAAAAAGTAGTTTCTTCCTAACGGTGACAGCTGACAGTTGCACATATACTCTCCATCAGAGACTAAGTGCAGTTCTTACAGCCACAGATATAAAGACTACAGCCGGACATCCTCGTAGATCTAAGAACGAAAACTGTTTATTCCTGCACACCTTCCCCTCCCTAGCAACTAGCTCCAATATACAAGTATTTAAACAGTCTAGTGTAATAACTTCCACCTCTCAACCATCCTATTAAACATAACAAGTGAAACAGTTTAAATTCCATTGTGGTTTAATAGCATACAATAGGCTGTATGGAAAAAACTTAACTCGTCATGAAAAGGTTTCTAAGCACTTCTTTTCTGAAGAAAATCTGTAGAGATTAAAGTGTTATTTTCTGCCTGCTTTCTACAAAAGCAGAAACAAACATTTAACATACAGCTAGACAAGCACTGAAGTGAGCCACAGTCTTCTCACGAGTTTGGGTTTGCTATTTAAGGAGTTAGTTCACAGAGGAATTCCAGGTTTCCTGTACTGATTTGTAGGCAATGTTGGGAGCAAGCAGAACCTCCTCCCCTCAAACTGGCACCCAAAAAAACCAAAAAACAAAAAACAAAAAAACAAAAAAAAAACCAGTCAGGTCTTCGGTGTTCTTTGTAACAGAGACTGATAAAGCCCAGGAAATACATATTCAGAGAGGACATACTGGGATGCAAGATAAAAGACACCCAAGCACATCATCTCTAAACAGCTACCTCTGAGTTAAGGACTGTTTTTACCAGGGCAGGTCTGACTGCTGCCAGAGCCACCCTGCGCCCCCGGCTCTGCCGGTGCCCGAGCCGCTCTGCCGGTGCCCGAGCCGCTCTGCCCGCCAGCTGCACGGTGTCACATCGCAGCTCCGACTCTCGCTGGAAGCTGCAGTGCAGCGGCGCATCAGGACCCAGCACGGCTCCCGTGCGAGGGGCGCGAATGCAACTTTCCCTGGTGCCAGGAGCGTGCCACGGGGGCAGCTGACGGGCCCCACAGTCTGCTGAGGTCCAGCAGGACTTGCCAGTTCAGCTGTCACGTCGCATGGAAGCTAAGCTGCTCCCTGAGCACACGTTCCTCTGGAGGCAGAGCAGCTGCACCCACGCAGCGCCGATCCGAAGCTCGCAAACCACGGCACGTCCGGCTCTGCTGCCTGTACCACTGGCCAAGGCAAACTGCGACCCAGATAAGTCACGCGCAGGCAACCGACAGGGGACATGACGGCGTTGTGTGAAGCAGTGCCGCTTTTAAAGGTGACCCAGAGAGGGGACACCTTGATCCGCAGGTTCACATCCTCTGGGTTTAAAATAAGATCTTGCTGGCTACTGTGAAAAAGTACATTTCTGTTCTTGCCCATGCAAAGTCAACAAACTCTTGGAAGAATAATTTTTTATAAAGTCTCTTTTCAAAGCAGTGATATGATTCTAGTATTATGTTAAATTAAAAAAAAAAAGGGGGAATTTTTTTAAGGAAAGGAATAAGAAATAAAATATGATTTTGCTCTGAAGTCGCTTTAGGTTTTTAGCAGAAAAGAACAAAAAACAAATTGTATTCTTGTAACCATTTTTTCTGCACAAGCTTTCATAACTACCCACCTTCCACTTGCCTAGAGGCACTTTAAAGCTAAACAAATTGCTACTGATCCATACGTGAGTTATCTGTTAGTTCTGGTATCGAGTTGTCAGATTTCATTTATATGTTACAGAGACATATGAACATCAGTGAGTAAGTTTAATATTGCACTCAAAATACTTCAACATTTTTTACTCCTTTAAGTGTTCTTTTGTGGTTTTCTTTTAGGTGTTCTTTTGTGGTTTTCTTTTAGCCTTTTTTTATATTATCCACTGTTTTACATGACTCTCATTACATTACCTAAAGAGTATTCTAGAATTAGCCATGTCTAGCTTATATCTTAATTTTACCAACTCTTTCTTTATATTTTCTTTAATATTAGTTCCTTCTACAAAGCTAAAACTCTGTCATAGTAGGTTTGGCATATGCCTAATGAAAACGGTGAGTCTGGAGAGCTACTAGTGTTCACCCATTTCTCACCCACATTTAGAGACTGGTCCTCACTTTTCACTTACCTTCTTGCTTTTACAGAATCTTCTCTTTTGTATTCTAATTACTTTGCCCTCCACAGAGTTAAGACTTTGGGTCTATCATCACCTAGACTGTTTGTTTCCTTTCCTGCATTTATTAGAAGTCTCTGAGGTCAGATTTACAGAAGATATTATGTGGAACTGCATTACTGGATGGAGAAAATCTGGTATTTAGTCTTCTTTCCTGTTTGACAGCACTGAGTTCTGCTTCTTTCACACTAATTTCTATTAGACACACAGTTTTGTCCACACATTATAAATCACCATCCTTAATAAAAGTAGAGGTGATATTTTCATTAAATTAATAATAAATAGACTACCTTTTTACTCACCCTTTGGGCCATACCACAGCCATTTATCACTTTCTAACTGCCTAGTCCTACATTTACACGATATGGCTATAAAACTTTTTTAATTTTCTTTTCAAGACCTAACTCAGCTTGACTTCTGGAAGTCCTCACTTCAAATCTATGTTTTTTGGCTTCCTTTCTTTATCAGCCCCTTTTCCCATTCATTCCTCTAAGTTCTTCATAGTCTCAGTATCTTGAATTGGTTATGTAACAAGTCTGGATAAATTTGCTCAAAGCACTCCACTATAAACTTTTCCTGTCCTTTTGGGATGCAGATTCCATACATATTTTGCATCTCTGACTTAAAGAAATTCCACACTTGGACATTAAAGTGTCCAAGTCAAACTAAGCAAGTTTATCACAGATGGTGTTATCTTTCGCCCCCATGAACACTGTTACAGCAGGTTGTTATTCCTACTCATTCTCAGATTCCTTGAGACCGCAAAGAGAAATATGGCCATTGTACTTAAAATAATAATAATAATTCATATTAGAAATAAATTTAAAAAACATACCTTTAACTGAATTTTAGTAGATGCCTTTTTTTCTTCAGTGGCAAGTTCATACAGATGTTTATAGTCAATGGGTTTATACCTCTGACTGCAAAGACCATTTCTCATAGGAACCACAAGATTTTCTAGTTATCACACAAAACATACAAAGTCATTTCAAATTCTGGAGAAATACTTAAAGTATGAATCATAAAAAGAAAACATCATACATAGAAATTAGAATCAGTATATTTTAAACCTTAAAAGATTCTATGACAATAAGATTTGTAGTTGGTGAATAAAAATTCAAAACAGAACAGTAAGCTGATAGAAATGACAGAAGAAACTTTATCTATTTGCTTATTTATGAATAGTTCACTGGAAACAGTTATGTTTGCAAACGCTAAATGTGAGCTGAGAAAATTCTGTTTAAATTAGGTTTTCTGGAGTTTTAGTAAATTCAAATACAGAAGTATATACATTTCAATGTATGCATTCCTATTTCACAAATTGGAAGACTACTTCAACATTTATTACAATCTACAGACTGGGTAATAGGAGTCTTTTTTTCTAAAAGCTATAAAAATTACTGTCTACATGTAAACATAATGAGTTGCAGTAGAAAACAAGTTATTGCAGTTACATTTCTGACCAAATCTCCAACCATAAGAACAGTATAACTTTTCTACTGAACTTCAGTAAGCTCTGGGGAAAACAATGCATTTCCTTAAAACAAGAAAAGCACTAAACTTCAAGGAAAACATCATAATTATAATCCATACTGTATGCAACAGAAACTAATGTTCACTTCCCAGACTCCTATCATCAATATTTGAAAAATTATGGCAGTGTTGAAAGACTGTTGTCCCAAAAAACCCAAAGAAAGTAGTTTTGCTGAAAAAAGGAAGTAGTTTTGCATTTGAAGTCAATAAAGATTTGACTATGCTAGTCTTTAACCACAAAGTATCCCTTGCATCTTTGAAAACTTTCACCAAGGGACTGCCATATTTCCTAAGAAACAATTTCCCCATATTTACTGTGGATCCCTACTCTGAGTGTGTGTCTTTATTTCTTTTCTCCCTCACCTACCAATGATAAGTTCTACCATTTCATGGTCACTTTAATCCAAGGCACATTATGTATACACTTAAAACTGTGTGGGGCTAGGACTGAGAAGACCAGCAGCCACATCAGAACAAATCAAGAAAACCAAGGCTGCAAATCCTGTCTGAACAAGATTTGTCAACAGAAAAAGAGAAACATGCTAAGGAAATCTTAGATATATAGCTTCATAATATTAACCAACAGATTTTTCCTGACTTGTTGACCTACAACAGACTCCCATTAAAACAGCACTGTGTCTGTCTTCCCCTCTAATCATAATCCATAGTTTTCACAGGTTTTCCCTTTGCAGTTTCTGCACCCTGAACTCAAGAGCGTATGCCTTCTATATAGAGGAAGAAGTCCTTTTCTTCACTGCATGTCAATCCTAAATAACATGTGTTCTTCCACATTAATCTTCCCATCATGCAAATTATCCCACCAAATTAGTGTTATGCCAATGAGGTCATAGTTCTGATCTTGTATTAAAAATTCATTTTTATTCTCTACATATCTTACATGAAAAGTGTTCAGTAGACTGACCCGGAGATTTCCTCACTTTTATCCCTCTTATAGCCTAGCATAAATAGCCTCCTCTCTCCTGGTTTTCAGACGTTTAGGTAACTTTATCTGTGGGCTTTTGTACCCATGAATCTAAATATAATTCCTCATCCCTAAGTTAGCAAGATATTATGTGAATATGGCTTTTCCCTTCTTTCCAAGGTGGATTACTGCATCATCTGGCAGCCCAAGGAACAACATTCCCTGTTTAAAGAAGCAGAAGTTCAGTAGCCAAACCCTCTGAATAAGCATTCACCCAGTTCTTCCACCTAAGCCTATTACTCCTTCATTACGGTTCCCAAAGCCTCATAATCACTTCTAGTCTAAGAGTCATCTGTGGCAGTAACATTAGTGTCCACACGCACGAGCAGCAGGGTATGGCAGAAGAGCCAGGCTGAGCTTCAGAACAATTCCATACCACTTCCAATTCAGGCTCCCTGTGGGCATTTCACTTGGGAGAGAAGTCAAGTTAGCAGATGCGTCCTGTCATATCCATCAGAAAAGAGTCAGTAACTACCACTAGTACCACTAAATGACATTAACTACCCATAGATGTTAACTACAAACTGTATTTCTTCTTTGGAGTGGTACTTATGAATCTCATGATCTTTGAAACACACGATGATACAATCTTTTCTCTTCCACCATCAGAGAAACTTGCTTACTTCCAGGATAGCATAGCATGATACAGGCGAGCAGCAGAATGAAGGTGAGACATCACTGTCTTCCAGAGGAGGAAAAGAGCTAAATTCCTCCCTGTAGTCCCTATTGCAACTGATGCAGACCTCTAAGTATCTACTTTGTCTGTTTTTGGAGATGCATCCTAACAACAAAGTTCTCATACTACAGCTGGCTTTCAATCTTGCCGCTCCTCCTTCCGATAAGGAACTTGAAGTTATTCCTAAATCACTTTACCAGCATGAAGCTCTCACAGCTATCATATTCCTCTTTCCAACTCTAGAAAGTATAGACCATGCTCCTGAAAATCAAATCATGAATCGTGGTATAAATATCCTGGGTCAAGAACCCTATCTGGATACGGCATTCAAAATTGCAATATTCTGACCATGTGTTCTGTCTATGTCAACATTCTCATCTCCTTAAACTATTCCATGAAATTAGCGTTTGCTGTCCCCGTTTGTCAGCTCTCACTCACCGCTAGCTTTTTAAGCCCTGCTTTCTCCACGCCAGCCAAACGATAAAGTTTGCTGCAATGTGTGAATTGTTGCTTTACAGAATTGTTTCCAAAAGTCCCGATTTTAACTGAGCAACACAATCTGATATTATCTACACTCTTAAGATATGTTTTATATAAAACTAATACATACAGTTATGTATACAAATAACGTAAGAAAAAGTAGCAAAGTAACACTTCTTCCTCAGGTTCCACATCTTCACCAACCTAAAAACATCTTTCCCATCTAAGAAAAAAGTCGGAAGGGTAGGAAGAAAGCTTCAGTTTCTAAATCTCTCATCCAGAATTGTTTAACTTTCATCTTTACTTTCCCTGTGCTTTCTTTCCTTTAGCCTGAACCTCCTCCTGAATCTCCACTGTTAATTTTTGTATGTTTCTTCTACTGAGGACTCTGCACTTGGAGGAATCTTCTAAAGTCCATGTGGCCTACCCATGTGAGATTAAACTCCAGAATCAGTGTCTTAGCACACTGGGTGCAAACTTTATTTTGTAAAATAAAAGGTGCATCCAATACCTTATATAAAAACATAAATATGAATTTATAAATACATACGTGTGTGTGAATGAATATACCCACAAATATATATGAATAATAAATATAAAATATTATAGACAGAAAAGATAGGATTTTAAAAGATCTTTTCATGATTTTCTACAGCAAACACTTGCTGAAGTCTGAGATATATGTATAATGTTGAATGAAAATACTTGAACTTTTGCCCCAAGTACTGTAAGACTTCAGTGCACAGATCACCAATAACTTAATATATAAGCTAGGGAGTTTAAGGAATAAACCATTCCATAAGGAATGCCTGTGGAATCAGGCCTTTTCTTTCTAATCTTTTTTAGGCACATTTAATAGCAAAACTTGCCATTAGATATTAGTCAAAACTTTTTTTTTTCATCCACTATTACAAATAGAATGTCTGGAAGTGATATTTCTGATACACAGTTTTGCAGAGGGGTCCACATAAAATGCTAAGGTAAATCCTGCAAAATCCTCTCTTAAGAATTCTCATTTGCTGTATGCCTGCAGAAAGCTTGATAAAATGACCCTGGATGATGCCTCATAATGAAAAGATTTTTCATGTCAAGAGTCAGAATGTTACAGCAGCCTCCATAAGTAAGTATTAATTGCACAGAGTATTTATAAATAGTTTTATTCTAGGCTGTGATGAAACAATTAAATCTGACCATAATAGCATACATACCTACATCACTAGTCCTATGAGTTGTAAAGAATGTTCCATGGTCCAATTCACTCATTTTTGTTTTAAATCTGTGGAGAAATAAACAGATCTTTTAAGAATACCAACAGTGTGTTTGTAATCTAAAAACACATACACAACAAATATGTATTGTTTTCCTAGGAGACAGGACACTATCTCACAGAAAATGGCTAGTAATTAGACAGAAATTGAACAAGTTCATCTTTCATTTTAAGAAAAGTTTCACGTTATTTTTTGTACCAACATAAATCTCTTGTATTATTTAGCAGTTAAGAAAACAGAAAACAAAGTATTCTTTCTTTGATGAATCTGTAACGCTGTCACATAGGAGATCATCTGCTCTTTGCTTTGTGCTTTTCAGAATTTAACTACCATATTGGCCCAAGTGTAAAGTTTAAAAAAAACAAACAAATGCCTTTAAAAGAAACCAAGCCTGAAAAGGTTCTCCTTTTCTTATATTTACAGACTGTGGTTCAGGCATAGATCATTGTACAGCTGCTTTAAGAGCCTCTGCATCAACCCAAGTCAGCTGCTTCAGCAACAGTGGCTCAGTTCCTGGTGAGCAACAACGGCAGGCAGCACGGATCAAGGTTAGTATTCAAAATACCTTGGGGTAAACTTGATATTTAATCTGTAACAAGAACTACAACATAATTAAAAATCTCTATCATCTTAAAAACTTGCTTCAACCTTCATTAGCCGTGCACAGGCAGCATGACAGGAATTGCACGCAAAGCAAAGCAATAGTTGGAAACAATCATGCAGCTTTATGTTTTAGTTGAACTGAAATAACAGCTGAGTAATGTCAGAATGGGAGAGTCGTGTTCACCCAGGATCCTCACCACCCCTCTCCCTCAGCCCTAGCTTTACCTTACCTAAATTCCCCAGCTACAAAACACCGTCCACTATGGCTCAGCTTTGGCGTTTGTCCGATTCCGCAGCATGGAGCAACACAGTAAATAGTAGGCCATAAAAATCTGCTAATTTGTGTTTTGTTCTGTTCCTTTTCTGCTGTTCTTGTGATCTGAACCAGCTTATCCATAAAATTCCAGAGACAGCACAATGCCTCAAGAAGAAAAGGGAAGGGCAGCAGCCGGAGCAAGGGAAGGGAACAACTCTTGGGCAGTTAGCTATTAATTTCAATCAAACCAAAATGTGAGACTGCAACCAAGACACCTAGTATCCTACACCACCATCTAAACACATTGGATATTTAGAGCTAATATAATCCTTCATGACAGGAAACTGCATTGCAAAACCATCAAAAGCAGCTAGAATGTAAAAAAACTGACCTAGATAGACAGCAGTTCTACAAACAAGCTGCCATTATCAGTGCAAACAAACGCCGGGTACAGTCGAGATACGAGTAACAGCCGTAAGAGCGCGCATGCATGCACAGACACTACTGTGCGTGCGGTTCAAAGTCAGTGTTTCATATTCATTCTGCACAAGTTTAGTTGACTATGCAAGTTACAAGGCAAAGACGACTCATGACGGCCAGGTTTTGTACACTGAATATTGCACAGCCGCACCAAGAAAGAAACAGCAAACTCAGGGATCAAGGGACACTTCTCCACTCTTGTTGATGCACATTCTTCGTAGCATTTAACAACGCTATGAAACTGTCCCTCGTGCTAAACCAAAATTACTGAATGCTAAATGCCAAATGAGCGCTCATTCCATAAAGGAATCTTGGAAAAGACTGAAATCTGAAAGATTTGTCATGAAGATTATTGACAATGTTAATTGGTGAGCAGCTACACTGAAGGTTATCATCTTATCATAGAGACTGAAATTAAAGGTACATAAAAGTAAGAGAATACAATACATGAGAAAGTTCATTTCCCTCTTCAAAGGTAAATATGTATTCTGCCTTCTTAAAGCTGCCTGTAAATAAATTCACATGTCTATCCTCGCTGCAGAAGGAAAAAAAAAGTTAGCACATTCATTTTGTTGATCCCATTTTTTCTTCTGCTTAAAGCAATCACTTGGTTTTAAGTTGTAACTATATAACATGGCCAAATTCTTCCAGACAAATGAGGTAATTTTCCATATCTGCAGCAACTTTGGCCTATTTGTCATGGTAAAGTTTAATCTATACATCAGATTATCTACTTGTATATACACTTCAGTAGGATTAAAAAAAATAGTATAGTGGTACAAAATACACAATTTACCTCAAAGCATTTTCTGACCTTCCTTTTTTCACAAGGTTTGTCCTTAGAAAGAGCATTTAAGCCTCCATCATCAATTTTACAGTCCATTTTCATGAATATTATAGTAGAGTTACATTTTATTGATACAGGCAAACTGCTTTGACGGAGCATTCTTATAGCATATGGTTTTGAAGCAGTAGTTTGAGGAAATCCCAGCTGATTTCAGTCTGCACAGTCAAGTGGAAGAACTGTGATTCAGCAGATTCAAAGAGCATAAAATCTACTTCCATTTTCATTCGAACAAGCATAAGCCATGGAAAATTATATGTAGTAGAAATATTGCTTACTTCATCTTGCATCACTATTTCACAAGAAGTATTGCAAGTGGTCGTGGGGCGGTAGTATAGTTTTTAACAAAAGCCATTGGATTTTGTATTTCAATATATCTGACACTGACTTTAAGCACTTTGCTCCTTTTGCTGTTGAAACTGTCATTAGAATTTTTGCATGTAAATATAAGATGCATAATATAACTTTAAAAGAATTTCTACTACGTTAATGCTCTCAGATCTCTGAGATCTGTTAGTTTCTCCTAGTTGTGGAATCAGTATTAAAATCAAATGGATATCAATTTGCAGTGAGATATAAGACAAATTTAATTAACAGCTGTGGATTAACTCTAACAGTGCTTGCTCAGCCTCTACCTCACAAGCCTCCTATTAGCTTCAGGTAAAATTTTGCACTGAATGAAGCCTCACCTTACAACCCAGACTTCAAATTTCATGATGAAAATGATTAATTTGTAAAATTTTGCAACTGTCTGAACTGCTAGACAGAGCTAATGAGTAAACAAATCCTGACATTGAAATTATCTGCCTGATTTTTTCCATATACTTATGTGTTTTTTTGCATCTGAAGTATTTAAAGAATGTGTCTGAATTCCAGCAAGACTTCTGCACCTTTAAAAAAAAATTCACCTTCATAGATTGCAGTGGAATAACTTCAGTTCACATACTTCTTTAAATCAAAAGAATTTAGCAATTAATACTCCTTAGAACATGAGTAGCTTGGTTTTGCTTGCTTACTTAGATATTCACATGATTTTTTTCATTTGGGATAAGTTTGTTTTTGTGAGCACTTTTAGCAAGCAGTTTATTAACAACCTTAAAATTCAGTTGAATCAAACAGACTATCTAGGATTGTGGTCAATCCATTTAATATTTGTGGCCAAATGATTAAGAAAAGATTCAGAAAGGCTGACATTTTACCATTTAAAGTTTTTAATTACTCTTCAGAATACAGTCACAAGGAAATTCGGGTACCATTCACAAAAGAGAGAAGGAACCTCCCTTCCTCATAAACACTGTATCCCAGTGTTCAGGGATCAAGAAGCATGAAGGAGGGAAACTTGGCTTTCTAATCCCCTGCGGCGTTTACCAAGCACTCGACTGCAGGGATTCCCACATGCTGTATGACTGTCCTATCCACAGGTATTAAGGGATAATCTCTTTTGAAGGTTTTTGAATAGTGTCTACTCCTCAGATCCAAGAATCCTAAACCAAAATGGTCATTTGAGTGTTTAATCCAAAACACTATCCAATTACTCAAATTAAAAAAGAAGGGGGGGGGTAAAAAAAATTTTTTTTTTTTTTTTTTTTTTTTTTGCTTAGCCCCAGGTTACTCGGTGTTTAAAGCAAAGGGACACCAGAAGCACCCCAGGACAACGGTATTATGAGGCACTGACTTTGCCTACAGTGCCCCACAAAGCTTTGACCCAAAGCAGGCAGGGCATGCAATGCTTAGCTTACCGATGGTGAGTGGCACCTATAAAGCTGTTAATGCTTCGTGTCCCCTAACACTGTGTCCTTCCAGAGGAATGCCTGGATGACTGCCTGCCCTAACGCTGCTGGAATACATGGTGCCAGCATGACCGTGTGCCCACACTGCAGACTGAAACTGGTTCAAGTCCAAGCTAACAGACAGGACCAGCAAAGGCCATCTTCCTCTTCATCCCGTGTTCTGCAACATGCTCCAAAGCCTGGGGTTGAGTGTAAGTTTTGTCCAGGTACTTCAGATGCAATGAAGTTTAAGCTCCGATTTCTTCTCAAAAGCAAGCAGAGACAGGCTGAAAACAGGACTAGCTCAGATATCTAAGAGCACTGAATAGACATCAAGCTACATCCTGTTTGAGTAACGCATGAGTGAAAGGACTGGTCAGGATTTGTGACTAATGGCAAAATCAGACTGATAACTTCCTACAAACAGAGCACCTTCCACCTCCACCTAGGCTACGATAAACAGGATGGAGTTTTTGCCGAAGATACTATCACCACGGAGCCCACAGCCTGCAGACTTAAGTAGCAGGGGAAGGGCAAGGGAGTGGTTGAGCTGGAGAACGAAGAATTAGATGACTCACCAGATTTGGTTATTACTAGAGATGAAGGAAAGTTCTAAAAGAAGGAAAAAAATGTTGCACTAGGGAGCTCTGCCAGTGAGCATTGTGTGTTGTACAATTGCATAGATGGATGTAAACTGCCTTTTCTAAGCATCAGCAATCCAAATCCATGTTTGACAGAATGAGCAGACTTTCCTACAAGACTCATATTCTTCACCCCCACTGTGATTTCCAAGCTGATTATATTCCTGCCTCCCCCTCCGAGTATGGGTTCCAGTTCTCTTGTACCTGGCCAAAACACAACAGCATGGGATTTAAAAATAGAGGTCAAGGTCAGGAATTACAGCTGCAAATAAAGACAAGGGGGATACCAGCTAACAGTTTCATTACTGCATCAAATCTTCAGTAGAGTTAAGATTCTGTTAGGTTAAATAAAAAAAAATCAGGCTACAGAGATATTTCAAAACGCTGAGTGATGTGAAAGCAGGATGACGCATTTACTTTTAGAAAAATAACTGCAGAAGTAGCTAACAACCTAGTGTCTCACCGACACTAGAAAGAAATTCTGTTCCTTTGCTATAGACAAGCCAGCCTTCCTCCTGCCTGCTTGTTTTGGTTTATTAGCATCCTATCCTACTTCCACAGGCAAACTTGGAAGGGGTACTACATGGTGACTCTCCTCTAACCTATATGAAGACTAAAGTAACTGACTGATGAAAAATAGGGAGTACTTGAAAACTTAAAGTAGGCTGGATCCATTGCACCCACATCTCTCCACACAACACTACAAAACCTTTCATTACTGTTGCATGCCCAGCTGTTGTGTCAGCCCCACTCTCACGTGTTTTGCAGATTGGGACCCATCAGCCTACTCTGGGTCTTTTTGGTCAGAAATGACAAGCTTCTTATAGCAGAAGAAACTTTGTCTTTTTTGAAAAATAACTATGGACACTAGTAAGATCAGCAGCAGCCTGGCTTACCCCTGCCCTTTTTCCCCCCCATTTGGCCGGTGTCCAACAGTCAATACCTCTCCTTGCTACTGACATGCTTTTGATATAATGTCAGCATTTTAACAAAACTTCACACACTTGCATTAGCTTCTACTCCTTTCAAAAGAAATCAGGAGAGCACATCTGAAGGAACAGAACCAATGTAAAACAAACAAAAATTTACTGGCCATTTTTCTGTAATTTTAGGGCTACCATATTTGATTAAATAAGAGCCTATTCCCTTCCAGCCTTTGTTTTTATTTTCTGCAGTGATGTCATACATCTGTATTTGATCTCAATTTTCTAATGGAAATTATTTTCTGATAGTACAAATTCAACATTATGACTTCTCTAAAACCCTGAAAATGAAGATGTTAAGATGGCATTGGAAAGGGCAAGATTTGTTTAAACCCGTATCTTGTCTTCAGTAACTAGAAAATATACCAAGCCAAATGGTAAAAGCAGCACAAGTTAAATTTACTTCTGCTTTAATACTGACACATCTAAAAGCCTTTCCAATACTTTCAGAGTTTGTCTAGGCCGGCATTCAGACACACTGCTCCGAGGCTTTGTTCAAACCTCCAAACAGCCTCTAGGCTAGACGCCCAGATGCACCTTAGAAACAAAAAGTACAAAAGATGAGACAGACATGGAACGGAGGCCTTTAAAACACAGAAAATGGCGTTCCTGAAGACTGCCAAGTCAGCCCCATCTACAGCCAGCCACGGCTAAACCTTTCAGTAAGAGTAAAAGCATAGGGTTACCCATCCTCTGTTTCTGTTCCTCTACTTCACTATAATGCAGAACTCTTCTTTGGATAATGACCAATATGACCTGTTAAATGTAGGATTATGCCCCCAATTCAACTAACACTTCAATGCATTCTTATCTTAATGTAAATACTAGTTTGTGCATGGGTTATAACTGAAATTCCTAAATATGGCGTTACCAAGAATTAAGGCGAGATCCTATTCCCTTTCATCTGCATAGAAATTAAACTCGACAAGTGTTAGTCAGCATTTCTGGAGCCAGCAAAGGCTGCTCAGTCTATCATCCACGCTCTGATACGTGCTGCTGGTGGTGATGACTCATGCACAGCCAAAGTCCCAATTCCACAAGCATGAGTAATTTATTCATATGAGTACTCTAAATGAGTTTAACCATTAACTTTAAAGGATCCTAGATTTCATTGCCTCAATTGAACACATCATTTACATGCCTAAATCTCTGCAGATCAGGCTACAAGTTCATCAGTTTTCCCTCAGCTAAATTGCTGTTATCAACAGGAGAGGAAAATTTCTGGGGAGGGGGTGGGAAGGTGTCTAATCATCTGGACATGCTATCTAAAATTTTCTGAGCACGATTTAAATCAGTCAAATTATTAAACATAAAATCAGTAATAAAAAGCCATATCATGTCTACACAAAATGCAATTTTAACAACATAGTCAGTGACAGTGTAATACATACTGGTATTTTGTGCAAATGAAGGTTGCTGAACTTCACAATAGCAAGTGTTACAGTTCTGTTGGCGTCTCAGGTAAGTTAGGAGTGGAGTATATATACTCAAAGATAAAAACCAAAAATGAACCACTGACCATATTCAAAATTTCTAATAGAACATCAATGGGAACTTTGACTACAGACTTGGGTGGATATATCTTCCCTCCACCACCCCCGAGTTTGTCAGGAACAAGTCCCTTGTTTTCAGGGTCTTTTGAATGTCTTGAGATTACCGAGATATGTTGCGGAAGTTTCCCTCTAGATTTTGATGTTTAAAGGGAAAGTTAATTGCTCGACTACTGCAAGTTTCCACACAAAGGAAAGCAACATCAACTCGGGGTTGCTGCAACCCTGTGATCCCAATTGTGCTTACGGAAAAGGAACAGAGAATCACTCAGTTGTATGACAAGGATTAAACGACAAACAAATAACCAACTTTATCCCTTAATTACATCCATTCTCTTCTGCTACTTCAACTAACTATCTGCCAATGACACCCATTTACGACAGTTTAATCTTAAAGTGCTACCAGTAGACAAACATCCTTTCCCCAGGAAAGGAAACGTGCAGTACAACAGTTTTATCACCCAGTGTCAAAACAGTTGCTAGAGAAGTCCCATAGTCTAAGCATCATTTAAATTTGCATTCTTTAAAGAACGAACTATAGATCTGTTTGAAATAACAAAGTCAAATACTGCACATCACAAAAAGGCACAGGGGCCTTTTTGTCTATGATAATCTCATTACTTCCTAATTAAGTAAAACTTAATCCAAAATAGGAAGATCAAGTTATATAACATTTAGAACTGCCAGCTTCATGGAATACTCGTCACATTGCTAGAAAAAAAAAAACCAAACACACTCATCTGAAAAAAAACAACACTCATCCTTCTATTTCTTTGAATATTTTAAGTGGCAAATCCAAGATAAAATAAATTCAAAACCCATTTCATCCAGAAAAAAAATGCAACGATCAAATTAAAGAAAGGAAGGAAGTCAATTTTTTAAAAACTGACAGGGGACAAAAAAAGGTAGGAACTGAAGTTTCCCACATCCGCCAAGCAATATTGACTTGAGCGAGTCAGCTGGGATTTTGTTCTGTTTTTTGTTTTGCCTGTTTTTTGAACAAAATCCATACAAGCCATGTTCACTGACCAGATCCATGGCCTATGGATTTCCAAGTTAGCCAGCTGCGGACTGTACAGCTGCCAGTTTCAAAGTTTAATGGATAATATAAGAAGTTTGAAGAGTTTAATTTTTTTTAATATATTAAATAAATGTTCCATCTAGCTTCCTATTCATTAACGTATAATAAAGTTAAAAAATAAACAATATGCTTCAATATATTCATTTCATGTTTTACTATAGGACATTAACCTAAGTTCTATATTATAGCATCCTACAATTTTCTCCTTTATTAAAGAAATAAAAAATGTATGATAAATTGACCTTTAACTGTCTGACTCAAAGTATATCTGCTTATTCAGTAGCCTACATGGAAAGTAGGGTTTTTTTGTGATGGTGCACTGAACAACTTATCACTCTGCTGCTCTGGCATCCATCAGATAAAATGCTTAAATCTACATTATTCATTTAGCACAAGAGAAGTAAAGACACTGTAATAGGAAAAAATGTTACTACCTGCATTACAAAGTATCCTGGCTTTGCCTTGACACTTTCTTTCTAATAAGGTAAAACAAAGCCAAAGCAGTAGCTTGAGACCCTATCAACAAATTGGTGCAAGTGGAACAAAATGTTGCAATTTAATTATCTCTTAAAGCTCACTGGTTTTGGATGAAGCATTTCAGCCACCCACTTAAAACTGGTATTATACTCTTTTTTCCAAGCTAGAAAAGATCTGATTTATATGAACATGAGACTAGAAAACTATACAGAAAAGTATTAAGGTAAGTAATTTCCCTGCTTAGGGTTTCTTTGGTTTAGAGCACTAATGAAATCATGCTACAGGTCCAAAATTTGACCTGCTTTCTAACTGCTAAAATGAATCAGAGAAACTCTTTTTGCTTCTACATAACTAAACATTTAACTTGATGGTTAAATAAATAAATAAAGCAATCACTTTGGTAGCTCAAGAAAAAAAAATCTTTGCAATCTCTATAACAGAGGGCTCCTAGAGCTGTTCGAGGCACAGCACTACAGATTAAGCACTGCACAGATTTGTTATTTCAGATATTGTTAAGATATTTAAAAAAGTCAGGTTAGCCATAGAGATCATTCCAAAATGCATGAGAGAAAAAAAATCTGTCTATTTTTTATATATAAAGTTTTACAGCTCTTTTTCCTCCCATGCATTTAAACTTCTCTTGAAGACTCTTGCTCTGCAAGATAATGGCCATTCTAGTCCAGCTGCTTGCGTAAGCTTAAGCGCACCAAAACAAAGCACTTCATAAACTGGGGTCAGCATTAAATATCATTTACTACAAAATTCTTGATACTATACAAGTACATAAGGGAAAGTGATTCTATTTCTAAGAGAACTGCTGTATATAAAAAATAAAAATAAGTGACTTCATGCACAAATCCTGCATCCTACTCTGAGACATGATATAATCCCATGATTCAGCCCTCCCTAATGGGCCACACTCACTGCTGCTTTTTAGCTTTTTTGCTGATTTCGCTGGTAACAAGCCAACCCTGGTAAGAAAGCAAAAGAGCAAACTGGAGGCTTTTGTGGAGGTTATACCGCAGGTCCTCCTAAGGTCAGAGGCATGAAGCTGCTACTGAAATGGGGGACTCCCAGCACCTGTAAGGACAAGGAAGCCCGGCTGCCTGAAGTGTCACACCGTGGTGTGACTTCTGCCACAGGAGTTGACCAAAAGGGAGAAGAGGAGCAGGAGGCAGCTCAGTTAACTTTGCAGCTCACAGCCTGGGGACAGACCACTCGGCAAGGCGGTAGTGAACCAACACCGGCTGAAGGCTTGGCCCTCAGGTGACTCACTTTGGAAAGTGATGATGAGGTGCTCTAGATTAATCACGGCACCTGGCTACCAGATGATGACCCTGATGTGGCCTCTCATATGTAACCTGACCATATGTTCCTCCAAAGAGGCATCTTACAGTCGTGCAGTAGCGATACAGCAAACTGATGGCACATCTCTACCTAAGAGAAGTGCCCCTTAGGCCTGTGGTATGGAAAGAACCTATAGCCACACGCTGTGCTTAATGCTTCATTGCCACCCTCACTAGTAACACATTTCTCTTCCTCCCAGGGACAAACTCCCTTCTCAAAAACAGCCTTTCCACCAAGAATACCTGAATATAAGGACGCCTCCTCTCCTCACAAGCAAGATTTGCCACTTGTAGGTTTGTTGTAGGCATGTCTCTTTATCCTTTAATACACAGTGCTTGATCATATGTAACTTGCTGAACCAAACAGGCAATGGTCTCATCATACACAGTAGCTGTAAGAGGACTTAGCTAAGTTGTAATGCCATAGGCAAACTGCTCTTACAGAAAGTAAACGTAGGCCTCCTTTTTCTGGGAACAGGTTACAACCGTGCAGCAGGCAAGGATTTAATTGCAATTACTTTTTAATATGAGACAAGAGACAGGCTGACTGTACTACAGCTATTTCCAGGACAGATTCCATGCAGGGCCAATGGAAGAAGCGTGTGGTGTTACAGGAAGGGATATACAGCTGCCTTGAAGGAGCTGTAGCAGAACAGTGGGTCCTTTAACAGGCATCACAGTTACTAGACCATCAGATTCTAAAATAATCAATACCAAGTAGCAGCAGAAGTTCAACAGAAGACAGCTAAAGCAGCTCAGGATATGCAGAATCCCACAATTTACTCTTAAAAAAAAATTGCTTACAGATGACTGGATTTAAAAAAACCCTGTATAATATATCTAAACTGCTATTGTCAAATCACAGCCCCATTGCCCTTCTGAAACTGAACACTGTGTTTTCATTTCCAGTGCTGCAAACTGCACGGCTAGCAAGATACAGTTTTCACAGTCACAATAGTTCTATTTTCTTTGGCTATCTGAAGCCCAAATTTCTCAAAGCTTCAAGGGAAACAGAAGTCCTTTTTTTTGTTCCATATAATGAAACAGAATGAACATTTCCATTTTACAGAATGAAGCACCTTTTGCCACATGTTCCTGCCTTTGTTCTTGCCTTCTGTGTAGTATTTTAGATGAAAGCATTTCCCCCTACCCCATTTTCATGCTAGTTTTCTTACTGCTGTTTTTAAGAAAAAGCTATGTGGAAGAGCTCACTGCCCCCTTGCAGGAGGCCACATCCCCACAGCTCTGCTGACAGACCAATTTATGTATGCATTCCTTAATCAACTTCAGGCAGGAGTCAGCCAGCTTAGTTTAAATGGATAAATAAATAGATAGATTTAAATAGACAGTATGAGGCTGCAGATCTACTTCATCAGTGCTTCAAGGACATATGATTGTGTAAATGGCTCCTACCTCCCTTGGCCAAGATACTCTTCTCTATTATATCCTACCAAAACCCACAGCTTTTCAGTTGTGATGAGTCACACATTCAAGGTCATATGAAAAAGCAATTCTGCAACAGTCCTCTCAGAGTTTAACAGATCCCTTCTGAAACCCAGCTTAAGCCACACAAACAGGGCTAGTAACTCGTGGGGAAAGAGGAAGCTGAGGAAGTAGGACCTTTTAACCCAGCACTTGCACCAGACTCCACAACACAGAACCTTCCCCTTAGCTCTCCTACCTGATTTTTGCCTGACAGTGACAAGGAACTCCTCCCACTGGCACAGCTTTATGCAGATAAGAACATTTGTCTGCAGTCTAGGACCTAGCAAGAGAGAGGGGCAGATAATTCACAGGATTTAGTCCTGACAAAACCTGCAGTGACTTCTATTGGTGTCATTTTGTACAGCTTTTGCCATTTCTGCTAAGTCAAATTTGTAGAGTTACATGCAGGGAAGCATTTGGTACACCTCCATTTTTAATTAATGTAGAACGCTGTCTGATATCACACTACAAAAACAGAACATGTTTGTCTGAAGCTTCTCATTTACAACCCTTGGAAGTGCAGAGTCCATAAAAATAAATTCTTCTTGCATATGCATTTTGTTGCCTCTCTATGCATAAGGATCTCATGATTTCACTTCAAAATTCTGCATCCCTACTCTGATAAGAAAGATAATTTGGCAACTTTCTCAACACACAAAATTTCCAGGCCACAAATATGGCCTAATAAGGAGATGCGTAGTGTTTTGTTCAGCTGGAGAATCACAGCAGTCAATAGGAGCAGAACTTCACCTGCCCTTGAGCAGGTACCTGCATTCTTCAGAGGGCTTTGGGGTGTTTTTTATGTTTGCTTGTTTTGGGGTCTTTTTAAAGTGAAACAACTGTACCAAACAAACAAATAGGCTGCTAGTTTCCCCAGAATCTACTTACAAGCTTAAGATCTGAAAAGCCACAGACAGAACAACTGCTAATTGCTTTTTTCTTTACAGAACACCCCACTTGGCTTCTCCTCACATCCCCTCACCAAATTATCCATTTGGCAGCTGCTGCTGAGCACCCCAGTTTTGTCAGATGCAGTAACACTCAACAACAACCCTGACTTAAAGGTGCACTTGTATGATGAAGCCCTGTTTTCATAATTTGCTGGCTTCAGCAGCAAAGCTTATGTCAGTTGTTCCTGCCCTCCCACTGCACTACACTACCTCATCAATATCAACAAAACCATTCATGGTACCATACCGTAAACTGGACCACCATATCAATACAGGATTTTTTTAACCAGAAAGTGCTACTTTTTCTTAAACCTGAATCAACTCAGCAAGTGAGTTTATATGGTGGTCCAGTAAGCTGTCAGCCCTCAAACCTGTTTTGCTCAAACAGGTACCCAGGTCAACACACTTTACATTGACTGCTGCCAAAGAAAAGGTTCCTCTGTCCTTGGCTACTTACATATATATTAGTGTAGGCATTAAAAGCAGAAACAGTGCACTGCATGAGAAAATTGATCAAGCTTTTTTTTTTTTAAGAAAAAAAAAAAGTGCATTTTGGAGAGGTTTCTGGAGCAGTTCTCAGGTGGATCAATTTTCTAATCTAGCTCACTGCACAGTTGCAGGATCACAGTTGCCAGCACAAAGAAAGCTGGAGAGAGATGACAGGGTAGAACTGCCCCTTTCCTTGGCAGCTGGGCTTGGGCCAGATTAAAGCGGCTGTGTAATCAGAGCCCTGGTGATCATGCTCAGCACTTTGCAGGATTTAGATTCAATTGTTCGTACTTGATACTTCAAAGTCACAGAGGGAAAAAATGATGAAAATGCAAATAACTTGGCAGTATCCAAATAGTTTTCCTCATATTTAATTTTTTTTTTTTTTACAGGGAAAAAGAAACACAGAACCAAATAAAACCTATACCCATGACAGAGCAATAATTTTGGATGCCACCATCTGAAACTGTGAGCATTTCTGTAAAAACCCTCCCTGAAACAGCAAAATATCAGTCTATTCTATGATATTAGACTTCAGAAATGCACCTATTAGGTGCAAACACTTCCCAAATCAACAATAAAAAAAGAACATTTTCTGCTTTTTAAAGCAATGAAATTATAGTTTACAAATTACCAAAATCAATTGTATCATGATTGACAGAGTTACTGTGACATCAACACAATGGCTTGCAATAACTTTTGAAACCAAATGGCAGGTTTTAATGAGGAAAAAAAAACTGCACACATCTAAATAATTACCCTTGTGAACGCTAAACAGCTGCTCATTTGTTTAGTTAGCCTGCCATGAGCATCACTCTCCCCTCCAATCACATTTTTCTTCAACCTTTGCAATTTCAGCACCTGTAAGAGATTACAGATAAAATAAGTACCAACAGACAGGGGTGGGTTTTTTTTTTTTGGGGGGGGGGGGGGCGCGCAGCACAAAAGGCAACACTGGTTTTGTGACTGATATTTATCTTCATAATACCACATTTCCTAGGAGTGAGTCTTCTGCATCTGCAGTTCCTGCTTCCTTACCCACAGCTACAGCAGTACCTGTATGCTTACATCAAATGAAAAAGCCTAGGTAATCTTGCAAATAGAGAAATAATAGCTAAAATTAAAGCTAGGCAGAACAGTGTTCTGCAAGCAGTGTGAACATCTGTGGAATAACAACGAACTAGACTCTAATTTAGATTAATTTCAGGATAGATTAAAAGAAGCAGAAAAACATATTAATGATTTGGAAGACTGAAGGAGCACAGCAACAGCAGCAAAAACAACCAGCAAATACTGTTAATAAATTGCCTGTCTAAAATGCTGGAAAATGAGCAGAATCCTTTTAACAGATCAGATTTAAGGCTCATAAGAAACCAGGAAGATTCAGAAGGAAAACATGCCATCAGATTTTTATAAGATTTGCAAACATAATGGAATCAGTGCTTTCCAAATGGCACTGAGAATTGAAAAGTAAAAATCATCTTACTGTCAAATCAAATCCTGAAGAAAGTGAATAAACAGAAACAGTACTCATTTGTTGCTGATGCTAAAATTCATAAAATGTATTTAACAAAGGATATTATTAACTAGTGGAATTAGCTATCAAAAGAATCACTACATAATGCAGCTCTTTGCATCTTCAAGTTGAGATTGGGTGCCTTTTCATAACATATTTTGTCATATTTAACATATATTGGGCTCAGTACAGGGGATAAATGGGTGGGAACCAATGGGCTGTGAAACACAGGAGTTAAATTAGATAATGTAGTGGCTTCTCTGGATGCTAAGAAAAAGCTATGAATGCCTAATATCAGATTGAATGAAATCTCAAATCCTCAGTGACAGTCACTCAATATACTTGCAAATCTGAAAGAACCTCAAAATATTATTTTTAAATTCTTTGTGCCAAAACAAGCCAGCTCAAGATCACCTTCTTTAGTGGGCCGGAGAAAACAGTCTTAGATGCATGACTCAAAGCCATTTAAAGAAATCGCATCCTGCCCCAGCTGCAAACTCGGAGTGAACTCGCAATGCACGGCTCTGCAGGGACACGGGGCACCAGTCTGTCCCGAATAACACTGAAGGTTACAGCTGTCCACCTGGAACTGCCCAGAATCTGGACAGCCTGGAGATGGCACGATGTCACCTTCCACGTCCTGCCAGTGGTCTGTGCCGTCTGTATTCACAACACGAAGGCTCAGATATAGTTCACTTTGCAAGGGCAGGCAAGTAAGCCTCTTTTTCTAAAAGCTGTTATATGTGGAAGCTAAGCCAAAGTAATAATATCCAAATTATAGGTTAAAAACAGTTTAGACTGATTCAAATTTGATTTAATTAATCCAGTACGCCTTTAGTAGAAGCATGCCTGCTAATAATGAAAGCTGTTCATCTCATAGGCTCTTTGCTTTCTCCTCCCTTTCTTCTAGGTCTACTTCTTCTGATTCCACACTTTATTCTTATTTTCTTGCTCTCCTCCTTTTCTCTTCTCTTACTGCTTACCTTATTTCACCCTTGTTCCTCTCTGTTTTACTAAGCTTTGGCTGTTATTCCCTCTTGACTCATGTTTCCCATCTCCTAGAAGCAGGCCACACCATTCTGGCCTGGTAGCGTTTTATACCCACTTAATGCAATGTGGATAATGAGATTTTCAGGCAGTGAGGAATCAAGACCCCCATTAACTTCTGCCAGGTGGAAAAGGTCTGGCAAACAACCATATTGCAGTAGCACCTACTGTACTAGTCTGTACAGTGACAATGAATATTTTAGAGATTAAAAGTTAAAGCTGTGCCATAATCAGTTGCCAGGGGTAACAGGTTACATTCCAAGTCGGAAATACATGCATTTTGAGTTTATAGGCGACTTTCCACTTCAGCTGTCTCTCACTTCCTAATTGCAGTTCCTTTCTGCACAGGAGGTAAATCAGGCTGTAGTTCCACAGGTGGTGGCAGTACTGATTAAACCACTGCAGAGCTGCCACATGCCCCTACGCCAACCTAAAAATTTGTGTATCCCATTGCATATGCACTTAAAAAGTTATTTTTCAGCTGGATTCCTACACAAATCAGCAGGGGGAGGGGTTGAACGAGGCAGCCTCTTAAACCAGCACAGCTACCCGAGTTCCTCACTAAATTACATCCTAAATCCAGGCTCACCTACAGGAGAACATCACTACCAGTGCTGGAGCCCTTTTAGTGCGCTAGACAAGCATCAGGATGTGGTAAAAAGGCAAAAGCGCGGTAGAGTGAAGCAAGACTACATGCGTTTCTGGGTAGGCTCAGGCAGCAATTCAGTCTTGGCTTCTTTTAGCTGTTTGCAGCATCAACACTGCATTGGCAATAAAGTTGCACTATGTAAAAGCAGCAGACTGGGAAAAAGCAAATGGTGTCAGTCAGAGAACCAGGCGCTGTGTTTTGGACAGCCACATCACTCAAAAAGCAAGGAGATCAGATATTTGCCAGGCCCCTCTCAGATCTTTACAAATCTTTACAGTCTCCGGCCTTTACAATGTTTTTCCCCCTGAAACCGTGGGGTGACATTTCTTCTCTCCAGATGCAGTTCCCTGTGCCACGGCCAGGGCTAGGCCCGCAGCAGGCGCTCCAGAAGGGAGGCAGTTTCCCGGCAGAGCAGGCACTGCGTTTCCTTACCCGTAACGGGCACCTGGCGCCCGCCCTCGCCGCGAGCACCGCCACGGGCCGCGCGTCCCCCCGGGAGCCTCGCGCTCCTCGGCGCTACCCGCCGCCGGCTGCGAAACGCCCGACACCAAACCGCGAGCCGCGCCGGGCCCAGGCGGCGCCGACCCAGGCCCCCTTCCCGAGGGGCCGCAGGCTGAGCGCGAAAGGCCGCGGACGCGACGCGACGCGAGCGGCTGCTCCAGGCACCGGAGTGGCGGCGCGGCGCGGGCGGACCGACAGCGAGCAGCGGCACCGCGGCTGTGAGCCGACCCCGCCGGGCCGGGCCGAGTGGAGCGGAGCGGGGGGCGCCGGCAGCCCCGGGCCGCCCCCTCCCTCCCGCCCGCCCGCCCGCGCGCGCCGCCGCAGCCCCGCGGGGGCCATTTTGCGGCCGGGGGCTCCCACCGCCCCGCGCCCGCACTTACCGCGAGGAGACGGCGCGGGAGCCGCGGCGGCAGCGGGAGACGGCGCGAGACCCCGCGCGCGGCGGCTCCCCGGGAGCGGATCCCTGAGAGCGGATCCCTGAGAGCGGATCCCCGGGAGCGGATCCCCCGGCCCTGCCCGGCCCCGCTCGCGCCGCGCTGAGGGAGCGGCGGCCCCTTTCCCTCAGCCGCCTCACGGCATCGGTAACCGTGGCAACCTCAAGTCGCGCGGCCATTGGCGGGTTTAACGCGAGGCAGCGGCCAATGGGGCGCCGCCCCGGCGCCCGCCCGGCCAATGGGCGCGGGGCGCAGGGCAGGGCGCCGCGCTGACGTCGCCGGCGGGGCGGGGGAAGCCAGGCGGAGCGGGCGGCGGGGCTCGGCGGCGCCGGCGCCGCCACCGCCACCATGGAGACCCCGGGCTAGGGCCGCCGGGCCCGGCGCAGCTCCCCGGCCGGGCCGCGCCTGCCGCCGCCGCCGCCGGCCCCGCCGCGCGGTGAGTGGGGCGGGAGGGGCGGGGGGGCCGCGCGGAGGGGAGCGGCGGCCGGACGGGAGCGGCCCCGCCGCGCTGCCCCGCGGGGGCGGACGGAGCCGCCGGCCTCGCCTCGCCTCGCCTCGCCTCGCCTCGCCTCAGCGGAGCGCGCGCGCCGCGGCAGGTGCGGCCGGGCCGGGCCCGAGCGCGGGCAGCGCGGCCGCCGCGGGGCACCGTGGCGCGGCGCGGCCCTGGGGCAGGCGGAGCGGGCCCGGCGCCGCCAGGTGGGCGCCGCGGGGCGGGGAGGGGAGGGGAGGGGAGGCGGCGCGGGCCGGGCCGGGGCTGCTCCGCGCGGGGCCGGGGCGCGGCGGTGCTGGGGCGGTGCTGGGGCGCTCGGGCACAACAGCCTCCGCGGCGGGCGGGAGCGCGGGGCCGGCGCCGGTGACCCGGTGTGTGCAGCGCCGAGCGCCCGGGCAGCGCGGCGGGTGCCGCGGAGGGTCCTGCGCGGGCGGACGGGGCGCGGCGGCGGCGGGGAGAGGGGTCGGCGGCGGGGCTCGGTGCAGGCGCCGTGGGCAGGGGCGAGGCAGAGCCTTGCGGGAGCCGAACCCGGGCGGCTTCAGCAAAACTGGCACCGACGCGATCGGAATTAGCAAAGAAGGCAGAAATCCCACATGCCACAGAGGAGCGTGTTTCAGGAACTGGGTGCTTTCTGGCCCCTTTCCCCTCCCAGCTCACCCTTCAGCACGTCCACAGATCTCGTTAAGGAACCCTGTATTTCTGCTGTGCGTATGTTCGGTCGACGGACCTTTGTACCTATTTTTTTAATCTCCTGCTGCTTGTTAATTTTATATTAGTCATTGCCTGCAGATTTGGCTATTTGAAGGAAAAGGTGCGGTGAGATTTGCACCGGGGTAGTGTTTTATTAACTAGCTTTTCAGTCTTTCAGCATTATCAGTGTTTTGATAAATCGTAGTTTCAAGACTGAGAAGGCAGGGGTAGATAAAGCTTTTCCCTATAACTAAAATGTTGTATTTTCAGGGTAAAAGTACCAAATAATGCTGTCTCCTGAGATAGGAATATTGTTACCTACTAAATATATTTGTTTAATTTCTTGACATATACTAATTCAGTTTTGTAGGTTATATTTAACATGGTGGGGAGGGTGATTTGGGGACAAAAGCTTCTCGTTGGCTTTAACGTGCTGTAGTATCTTGGTTAGATATTAGAATATCAAATGAAAAATTAGCGTAATTTGTCTGTGAAAAGACAGATCATAGTAGCTAATTTTGCCTAAAGTCATTGTAAAGTGCTACCTTGCTGTTGAAATAAGCTACTATTAATATTTTTAATTTAGGTAGACAGCTGCTATAGTTAGACCTTTTCCAGTAAAAATGATGTCTGTCCTTTCATCTCGCTAAATGTTAAGGATAAGTAGCAGTAATGGTAATAGACGTTCTGCTATAAAACAGTTGGAGAAAACTTCTTGAGAGAATATTCTTCTATAAGATGGGAGAATTCATTCTGATTTCTCTTAAGATGTCAGAAACATTGCCTCCCTTTCCATGTTTGCTTTTTTATTCTTTTTATTGGTAACCCAAGGTCTGTTTATGATGGATGGATGAATTCAGTCACAATGTAAACAAGGAAGGTGGTAGGATGCATTACTTTTGTCCTAGCAGCTCCATGTACTAGCAAAATACCATTCAAAATGCCTCTTGAAGTATACTTTATATTGAGTTTTAGCACGTGCAGTGTAAAAATAACTAGCCTTAAATAATAGGGCCTGTCAAGTATTTGGTATAGGAAATCTGCATGGTTTGTGGAAGAAACTGCATGGTAACAAACAGGAAACCTAAATAAGGACTTTGTTTTCTTCTGTTTCCCTTTATGTAGATTATTTGAATACGTTTATAACACGTGAAATGCTAAAGAAATTTCAGAAGATGGTACTCTGCAAGTACCGTGTTAATTTCTGTTCAGTACCATACTGAAAAGAAACAATTTCTGAAAGCATTTCTCCGATATTCTTTTGTGTTGCCCGAAAGCACTGCCTAGTTCAGGGATCTCCGTAAGCATAACAGAGTTACTGTTATCGACAGTAACTGCATTTATTACCAGAATGTCATTGCTGTAACGTGGTGAGGAAAAGACCCCAGAAAAGCAAGCAGGGTTAGTGATACGTTTCTGGAAAAAAATACGTAGGGGTCCGTTATTAGCAGTATTTTGTATTGCTCTCATCAGTCGTTTACTTTTTTGTTATTTTTAATCAAATTACTGACTTTAGGTTAAAATTAAATTCCTCTGTATGAGAAGCTGCACTTCTAAGTAGCTTATGAGTTAGTTAAACCAGAGCAATCTGCGTGTGCAGGCAAGCTTGCAAATAGTAAGCAAAGTTTTAGTTAGTGTTTTATGATAGAGGAACCCTAATTATGACCTGGGACCCTATTTTGCCAGGCAATCCGTGCGTATATTCCCTTTCTTTGAGGACCTCGGTGTTTTTTTGAGTCCAGATGTTGTGGACATACAGAAAAACGGGGTGAAAGGCTGCTGAACTAATGAATTTAGAACAGTAACTTCTTTTGCAAGTATTTGATGGGAAGCAAGTTGCAAGAGTTGCTGCAGAAAGAAATTGTTTTCTTCTCTTGTATAAGAAGCATATGAACATCTCCTGAGTAACTCACATTGGTGCCGCTCAAAATTCGGGAATTTTGATGATTTTTTTTCTTTGGTGAGAGGGGAGTGGGTCTGCTGTAAATAAGATAGGACATGCCAAATTCATAACAAGTTGCTGTCACTGCAGAAGTAATCTGAACTGGTTTAAACTGGGAAAAAATGGAGCTAGCGTAGCTTTGCGTATGTGTGAATACAAAGAGACTTGGGGTTTTTTTTGTGGGCGTGATTTGTGGATATTGCTTACTACGCTTGCTGTTTTGATTTGGAATATCGCCAGCAGCAACACAGTTCACATAGTCGTGGATGTGGACAGTAAATACGCAACAGCAGCTGAGTGTGTTCTGCCCGCCTGCAGAAACAGCCGCTTTTACTACAGGCAGGTGCTGGGGTCGTACCGCCGAGCTTGGGGTGACAGACGTGCGCCTCAGAGTCGACGGCGTCGCCAGCGCTGGCCTTGGCGCGGGAGCAGTTCTCTGGGCAGCGGTCTGCAGCTTTTCTGGTTCTCGGCTGCTTTCCCGAGGCCTGCGGTATGTGTAGGTTCATTGGATAACTGTGCTGTGTTCTTACTCGAGTGGCAGAGCAGTATGTTCGTGTTTGGGGGAAGATTGCAAAGGAAGGGAGAAGGTGAATGAGGACAGCCGAAAGCTGCCTCCGATGACCTTCCCGAAGCTTTTGCTCGCACAGAAGAACATAGCAGATTTTTGTCAGTTAAAATCTTTGCAACTGGCTTCGCTTTTCAGATCTTTCCTCTGTTCCCGCTCGCGGCCTCTTTCTCCTCCTGCCCTTCGTTGCTGCTCATCCTCCTCCCAGGGAGGAAGAGGCACGTGCGTCGCGGGGAGAACGAAAGACTCCTTCAACCTCACAGTAGATGAACGCTTCTTTTAATAATAAGGGACCCAACAGTAACATGAAAAGGAAAGGCTTAAGGAGAAAGTTGCTTTTAATGGCACCTTGCTGGGTTTTGAGGGCTTTCCCGGCAATGGAAACGAGCAGGGGCCCTCCTTCCCAGCCCTCCCGCGCTCTGCGGGGCTGGGCGGGTGTCCGTGTCCCGGGCTGGGCAAGGGGACTTCTCCTAGGGCTCGTCACCCCGGGGAACCCCTGCGCCAGCCGCCCTCCCGCTTCCTGAAAAGCAGTTTCTCATGTTGCACACCGCAAGAACATAATTCCCTGAACCAGTTCTGCCAGTTTGCTGCCTCCCATTTCTTTGCTGTCCCTGGACACTCGAGGAGTGAACAGTAAGTACAGAAGCGGCAGTTAAAATCGTCTGTGGATAATTTCCGTGGTTATCTTTCCACTCCATTTAGTTGCACCCTTCTCTCAAAGGCAAATAAAGACAACACCACTTTGTGGGAAACTGGGAAAAAAGTATTCTTACTGTTTCAGTGTTTTTAAGCAAGATGGCTTTTTAACAGGAATTAAAACAAATAGGCATACTTTTACTGCAGGCATGCTTTCCTGCTATCTTTGCTTTTTTGCTCCAAATAGCTAAATAAAATACATTTTCCTATTAACCAAATTTTAAATACCGTACTTACAAAAGGAAAAGAAATTACTATTTTTCTCCTAGGTGTCTCCATGACCATCTCTAACAAATCTTTTTTTTTTTCATTTTTTAATTTATGTAGCATTATACAAAGTCCCTACCTAGCACTTGAAATTGGAAGACCAGCCAACTTCCTATTTATTGGGGTTTTTTTAATTATACTCTTATTTTAGTGGATAAAATAAAACTGAATTGTTACTTTGAGAGTGATTGATCCGTTCTTGAAGGAATGATTAAAAATAAGGCTTTTTTTCCCTGAGTGGCAGGGCCTCTGCTGGTAAAAGGCATGCTAACTGAGTGTTCCACCTGAAATGTCTCTTTCTATGAGCATTAAATCAAAATTATTCTAATATTCTGATCAGTATTTTGGTTATTAAAGGGAGAAAATAATTCCACTGTAAATCCTTTGAAAGTGTACAAGCTGAAACTTGCTTTCTGCAGCACAGCTCAGTTGGGGGGGGATTTTTAATGTATTTACTGTTTATGCAACCATGGGGCGGCAATTATGGGCAGTTAGTAAAATTTACCCTTTAGCTATTGGATCCGCCGAGCAGCTGTGTCAGGGATTTTGCGTAGGCCGTGTAATTGGCTCGTCTCTCCTGTGCGCCGGTTTGGTGCATAGGTGTGCAGAGCTCCCCGTCCTCGCTCCTTCGGGAGCGCGGTGCGTGGCGGGGCGTTCAGCGGAGCAGCTCTGCCGGCGTCCGCGCTGCCCGTGCCCTGTGTCCTGCTTCCAGCTGCACCCGGAGTGGCACGGAGGCTGGGGCCACCTCCAGGGCAGTGGGGGCCGGAGGGAGGGTGTCCTGGAAGGAGGTGAAGGAGTTCGGTGCGAGAAGGTAGGAGCACTTTTCCTGGTGCCAGGCAGGGTAAGAGGTGGTAGAGGTCTGGGGAGGACGCGAGGAAAGGGAGGAGCTGCGCGGAGCAGCGCCAGACATTCCAGTTTTCTTAAATGACATTCAGCTACAAAGAAACGGGGAACAGGCATTTGAAAAATCTTCTTTTTATGTTTGTTTGTTTTGGTGCGAAAAGCTTTTCCTCTGTGTATCATCATCTCACTAAGGTGCATAAGTGGTGTGGAAAGCCTTAAGGTGTCACCCCATGCTATACTACTTTTTGTTTTTTCTTTTAATTTTCGTAAATGTACTTAATAACTTTCAAACATTTGCTTTACATATGTTCAAATAGAAATGATCTAATCCATATCTTAATTTGCTATGAATGATTTTTTTGCTTATGCCATCTCTGCTAGAAATATAATGCGGATAGGAGACTTTCCAATTTGTTATGGATTTCTGTCCTCTTCCTGCCAAAAACATTGCAGCAAAGAGTATTCTTTTAGCATTCTTAAAGGAAATCTTCAATTCCAAAAACCTGTTCTATGTCTTCTTGTATCAGCAGAATTTTCTGTTATCGTATAAAACATGAAAATTCATGTATTCGTGTATCATGAAGGTAAATCTAATTGAAAATTAATAAACTCGTCATCATTTTCATTAGCCTGTTCTGGTGGAATACAGGTACTAAAGCTTGCTCACGTATTTCAGCACGACTACAGAGACATAACATGCCTGTGACGTGGTCAGTGCATAGATGCCCTGTCTTCTTTGCATCGTTTGGAAACTCAGTTGCTGTTGCACTGCAGGGGCAGGAGGTACGTTCCTAGATAGTTCCTTCTGGACTGGTCTGTGCATACAAGGCTAATACTGGAATCTGTTACCTAATCTGCTGAAATTCAATAGAATATCTTCATTTAGGATGAACTCTTTTACCTTGTAATGACCTTTTTTTTTTTTTCTTTTCTTTTTTTTTTTTTTAATATTACTGGTTTTAAAAGAATTCACTCATCTTTGAAACAATGCAATGTGAGACAAATGGTAACTCCTTCACTTCCATGTCAGCGGACATGTGACATGTTTAAAAATGGAAGTGTTTCACATCTTCCACAAAACCAAGATATTGTATAATGTAGTTGATTTCAAGGGTGCCCAAACAAGTGAAGTCTCGGAGCGTGAGCAGGAAAACTTCTGTATACAAACATTATATGCCGAATACCAGTGTTCACTGTCTTCTGCAGATTCCTGCTCAAGTCTTGAATGATATCTAGAGTTGACTATAGAGACAGATCTTTAGGAAAATATAGTTAATCTTTTTGCTTTATTTTTCTTTAAAAAAAGTCACCAGGCTTTCTTACTGAGAAATAAGATAACCGTATCAAAATGATACAGATTTTACATCTGTAAGGGGAGCATGGCATGCCATTTTACAAAGCAGAGGAAGATCCATGCCCAACAGCAAGACAAAATTCAGCAGAGAGATGAAACAAGTGGAGGGAAAGGTATCCAGTACATAACTTCTTAGTGTTACGTACCTTCATCCGGGTTACTTGGGCGTCCCACTAACAGTGCTGGATTGTTGGCCTGTGTTATCTGATACAGCCTCAGTCCAAGACAGACCAGCAGAATCTGCAGATGCCTCAGTCCGTTCTCACTCTATACTCTTCTTATCAAGGTATGCCATGGTAACTGAGGTAATGAAAATCAATGCTGTATTTTAGCCGAGATGGAAGACACTGGCCTGTGAGATGACTGACGTAGTACATTCGCCTGTTTTGGAGAATGTATTAGTTTGAAACAAGAACTGAAAAAACTTTCAAGTCAAAAATTTCAGACTGGCTGTCTGTCAAAACCGGAGAGATAAGTGTTCATTTCCTCCTTGCTATTTGCATTATGCAATAAAGAAACACAATTGCTAAGTTTTCTTGGATTCTGCCATTGTTTCTTAGCATAAATTATGGTTACACTATACATTGAGACTTGTGAGTCTTCACTGTAATTAAATTTGTTCCATTGTAGAAAATACTTTTAAAAATCATTGCTTAGAATTCTCTACAGAATACCAAGACTGTGCAGGAACCTCTTATGGTTCACAGACTAGAAACTTTTAAAGCAAATTCTGAACTTCTGGTAGAAAACACTGCCTACTGTGGCATCCTTTTCTGGTCATGCCGATGTAATCAATGTTCCAATAGTAAGAGTCTTTCTAATAGGCTTGTGAAACGCGGTCAGATTTATTTTGTGTTCTTTAAAAATGACCTCTATGTGTGTATAGACACCAAACTAAAAAAAAAAAAAACCCATATCCACTAACTTAAAATATGTTGGATTATCATGACAGACTGAATACAGGGATAAGATTTGTCTAATGAGCTATTGAATTCTATTTTGGCCAATGCTGAGTGCTTAGAAAGGAGCAGGAGGAACACTGTGCCTCAGTCAGTTGCTCCTGCACTAATGAAGTCTAAAAACTTACTCACACAGCATAGGAAGATAACACTTCCTATTAAACTTGAATACATTTATTTATGTTGTAATGACTAGGTTATTGATATTCATCTGGTTTAGCCTAATGTAGAGTTTTAAAACAAGCTGTCCTAAATTGCCACTTCCTTGTGTTTAGTAAAGGTGTAACACATTAGGTCTAGAAAGTCTTTGCATATTTGAATTCAAGTAATTGCTATTTTAGTGATATGGTTCATTGCATTGTGTTATTAAGTTGACGTATACTACTGTTATATTGATATATTCCATAATGTAAATACTTATTCATTTATTTCAGAAAGACTGAAACTTGAAAGAGAAGGAAGGTGCATGTTTTTTAAAACTGCTGTGGGCAGCAAAGATAGCTATCGTTTTGGGGAGCTTTCCCTTCAATTCAAAACAAACACTTTATTACAACGGAACAAGTGTATTTTACTCTGGTACTACTCTGGATAATTCTTGTTATAGAACTGAAATTAATGCTTTGTTATAAATGTGTGTTATTTTCACACATTCAAATTTTAACAGTTCCGATAGTATCAGCTGATTAAAAGTTCATTGATTAGTTAGTGCTGTGTGCCTGCCTTTGCAGATTAAAATGGCTGAAGGAAAAGAGTTTTGTAGACTAGTTAATTTACATGCAACTTTTATATCAAAATGCAACGATACACATAGTAAAAATATTTAATTGGCACCCATAGAAACGTTTCTGCAATAGTCGGGTAGAACATTGTTCTTATTGTGGCATTTTGGTTGCTTTTAGGAACACCTCCAAGTCCTCAACTTCTCGGTATTTGGATTTTGGGTCTGTGCTGTGCCACCTGCCCCTCCTCCCCAGTATCTACTGTATATTTTTCTGAATTGATTGCTCTCAAATTTATATCTCATGAGTGAGAAGTGTGAGAAGTATCTTGCTATGCAGACGCTTTCTGCACTCTGAGGAATAAATGATGCCTTTTCTTTGTGAGTGGAAGTTTGCATGTGCTGATCACAATCCAGAAGAATGTCACTACATGGAAATTTATGACAGCGCCACTTTGGGTGCATTTTGTCGTGATGGCAATTCAGAAATATTTGATCTTACAATCTAACAGTTGAACACATTCTTTGATTTTTTACAAAGGAACTCCTATTTAAATAAATGACTGCTAACACTGGGTTGGTAGTGTCTTCAATACTTCGCAAACATCTTTGAGCTAGTGATTGACTCTGTATAATGCTAAACAAGCGTTTTCCCCGAGGTTCGCTGAAACAGCTCAGCAATGGATAGAAGTATTTTATAGCTCTGCGTGTGGCACACAGCTACATGCCTGCTTAGGCTTTTCTTTCAAAATATTTGATGGGTCTGTCTCCCATCCAAGTCTTTAGATGGGCAAACTCAAACATGTTGGAAGAAGGGGAGATAGGACCTACTATTTTATGAACTCCAACCCTGCTCTTTCCCTTGGTCCCCAAGATCTCATCAAGGCTGTCTTAGCTTCTCTCTCCTGCCGTAGAGCTCTCCCCTAGCTGGCTGAAATGATTTGCGGGTTGCACAGAATTTTAGCCAGGCTAGACTCTTATCTTGGGTGCAAAAACACCTTGTAATACTACAAGTTCAAGTGTAGCATGTCCTTTTTCAGTATTAGTGAGTGTGAAATCTCTGCGATCTGAGCATCTGCTGTTGGCCGTTGTCAGGAACATCATGCTAGATGAATTTCCGGACTGATGTAGTGAGGCTTTTCTTATGTTCTTAGGGGTAGATGGAATCACTACATGCATTTGATTGCTGTTGGGACTTTTTCAGTCTCTGATGGAAACAAGACCATCCAAACAGAGGATAGTGCTTACAGCTGAGGATATACTGTTATTGGAAATGTCATGCTCTCTTATTCTTCCTGCACTGAATAATCTCCTTTATGTAGTGTTGTGGAGCGAGCAGATTTCTTTGCAGTAGTATTGGTGAAGTAGTTTACCTTCCAAAGGACCTTGATGGTGGAGAACCTAGCGTGGTCCAAAATTTGGACTCTTCACCAGCGTATCTTTTTTCCATGAATGTGGAAGTTGGGTGTGATGGTGCATCATGATCAAATGCGTTAAATTGGTAGGAGTTATGACCTTACGGGTGTACAAACACAACTGTACTTTTTCAGTTTGAAGCACACATTAGCTTTTCACTCTCCTTTTCCTTACAGGTAGAGTTAGTTAATCTTATCTAGTACACTGGAAGTGGACCTAGTAACGCTGAATGACGTGACACTGATGGCTGACTTTGTTTTAGTTTTAACTGTTTTACCTAGAAATGTGCATTAGAAGATTCAGTGGCTGTCTCTCTCGCCTGGCCAACCTCAGGAACACTTCTTCAGATCAGAGAATATGTGGCTGTCAAACTGTTTTCACGGTATAAGATTTATGTATAGATTTGTATTTTATATTCAAATAGAATGATAATTTACATGTACACATTTACTTGGACAGGGGACGTGCAACGTTTCCACACAAGTGTTTTATCATTTACCATGACACGACCACAGCTGTGCAGGCTCCCTCCTGTGCTCCTCGTTTTGGGTTGGTAAGAGCAGCTGTGGCATTGGCCAACTTGACTCATTCTAAACTGAACAGGCAGTGCCAGATTCCCCTTTAGTCCCAGGTGAACTTAAAACAAAATGTGAAGTCTGTCATAAAGCCAGCAGAGGGAAATACAGTGGCTTGAGCTAATTAAGTGTTGTTAAATTTACACCTTTAAAAAGGGAGTATCAGTGCAGTACATGCAAGGGCAATTGAAAGTCGGAAGTGAAAGAAAACCAGCTTGACTGTTTTAATAATGAGTTTGCAGGCGTTTTTTTCAATCTTTTGCAGGATCTAGAGCCAGGTGTCAGACTAGGTGGGTTGGGTCCAGCTAGTTACCTAACATCACGACAGGTCCGGATCCTGCAAAATATCAGTGGGTGGTGGTGGTTGTTGTTGTCGTCCCCCCCCGCTGTTGTAGCTTGCCAGCGGGACCCCCTAAGACGCTGACTGCTGCGGTGTGACTTGCTCCATCTGCCCTGACGGTGTGTTAGTGGCACGAGTGCATCTCTGTCGCCGGAGAAGCCAGTGAACTTGCTGTGTGGCACATGCACAGCTCTGCCTGCGTGTGAATCCGAATGCATGCTCCATGTTTGCTGATTAATAAGCTCAGCTACTATGCAGATATTTGTGTATATTTTTATTCAAGAGCCCTAACTAAAATAACTCTGCCTGTTGCTACAAATTGAAGCATGTTTGGCGTCTTGAGTTGACCTTAACTTTTTCCAGTTGCAAAGAAGCAACAGGATACAAGTCAAAACAGTACTGACTGTAAACACGTCCCAGAGGAGATGGCAACTTTCAGCTGTTTTAACTGGTGTGATTAAAGTAGTTTAACTTCCTTTTGGTAGATAAATTTTATATGTACATCTATGTACCCTTCTGCCATAAGAGAAAAGGAATTGGATATGCCCGTATAATAAGAATCCACTGTAAGGATCATAACGCTAATTATAGCAGTAATTAAAAACTGACACCAATAATCCTATTATCAAAACATATTTTACTTCAGTATTTATTTCTCACTTTTCCAGGATGCTTATTATGCTGATGGGAAATTTCCTAATTTATAGTTTAAATTTCTTTATGGTCAGTTAAGACCTGTTTGGTCTTCTCTCGGCTGTCTCCTTATTTCAAATTTCGCTTCTCCTGCCCTCATTTTTACCCCTCAAAGAATTCATAGAAGGCAATAATGTTGCCTCAGTCTTTGTTTTTAAGGCTAAAAAGTCTCAAAAAAGGGGAGGGGATGATAAAATGATAAAACCCCTGCAAATTTGGAAATTTTGCATCTGAAGGCCGGTTTTTCTGACAATGTTAAACAAGTTCAGTCCCAAGGGAATTCCTAGTGCAGAAACCTTGTTCCAGATGGGCCTTTCCATTAACCCTGTCTTCTTGTATTCCTCCCATTAACAGGCTAAAGATATAGCAAGTTTAGCTCCTTTAGCATGTCTGGTACAGCCCGACGGTAGCTCACTTCATTCCACTGTTACTCGACCTGTAAAACAGCAGTGCTCAGGCTTCTCGGACGTGCAGGTTTCTGCTCTCCCTTTGGGGTGCTCTGCTTTTTCTTTTGTATCTCTGAAAGTAGGTGTGCTTCCCAAATGAGAAGTATTTCTGTGCTGGCTTAGATGTGCATTGCATTCGTGTGCGTGTCTTCCCTCCCACCGCTTTGGATGCATACAGATTTTTTTGTTTTTGACAGCACTAGCATCGGGCTGCTCTCCTGAGCTCCTCAGCTGCTTGTTTACCACGCAGCTGTCTATTTAGTAAGATTGGTTCCTCTGAAATTGAGGAGTTCGGTTACAGGCCTGTCTACTTTTGCTTTTCTTTCCATTTTAAATTTAAAACAGTTCATAGTAATGTGGTCCATGGCTATTTCCGCAGCTGATTTTTCTGTGACATCGGTCAGGACTGAGTTTGAGTAAATAGCCTTTCTGTTGGTTTAATTACTCTTTAGTTACCATATCTATGAGATAAATACCTGTGCCCCACCATTATGATGATTATTCGTGCTTCAGTCAATGTCTAGAAAAGTGAAATGTTATGCAGCAACAGTCTCCAGGGATGTTTGTGTCTAATGGATCTTCCCTCGCAGGTTTTGGAGGGGCCACTGCCAGCAGCGGTCTCTTCCCCTCCCCTTGGAGACTCGCAGAACGCGTGAGCTGTACGCCGTTCTTCCTCGGTTAGAGGAGCCTGTCCGTATGGGCACTTACGGATACAAACAGTCTCCGGAGAGAAGACTTCTCTCTGAAGTAGAAAACTGGTAACATGACTACTCCTGCCTCTTGAATTTTACTTTTTCTGTGGCATTTCCAATAGATTAGCTGTAGAATTCACCGGTGAATTGTGTTTAAGACCCACTGAACAATGTGCTGTAAAGATGCAGTTTATTTGATAGTTTATTAAGTAAGAATTTCTTTGTTTAAATTCAGTGTAAAGCCTGAAGTTCATATTGCCATCCCAGTGAGTATAATTTTTCACTTTCATGAAGACTTTTTACTGTAAAAATCTGTGGAACTCATGAAATTTCTTGAAAATGAAAGATGACTTTCTACAACTGATTTCAGTGCAAGTCTCTTAAGCTTCTGACCACCATTTCTGGTTAAGAAACAAGGAAAGGAAACAATATTACTGCTGAAGTACCTCTCCATGTCTGCTGGTATGCATCTAGGGTGTTGATGCTTTAAGGCTCTTCTAACAAGAAGAAACGCGTAGGTCTGTCGCACTGACACTAGCAGACATCTGTTGGTTATTTTGGAATTGCCTATGGGTTTTTGATTTGTTTTTCAGTATGTTTTAAAAACAAAGTTTAGGTTATGAAATAAGTTGTAAGCTTCAACTTTGCTGAATCAAAACATAGTGCGTGGTGTGAATTTAAATTGTACTTATCCCACTTGACTTTGGGTATTTGGCTGTCCCAGACAGCATATTACGTTACTTTTAATAAAAGTTGAAATAGTTGTTTAGGCAAGTGTTTAAGTCCTGATCTTGTTTCATTCCACATAACAGATGTCATGTTAGTACAGGGTTGGATACTTGCAGAAAACTGCCTGTCTATGGCTTTTTGCTCAGGCGTTGGGAGCGATCGGGAGTTCAGACGTTGAGGCTGCAGGTGGCAGCAGGGCAGGGTGAATCCTCCCCGAGCGCTCGTGCTCTCCCACCGCTTCCCTTACACCCAGAGCAGCGTCTGCCAGCACCAGCTTGCAGCGGGGAGGGACCCGGTCTCCGTCGGCTCGGCTCTCCGGGTTCGCGGTGCGTGCCTGGCTGCGTGCCGTGCCATGCTGTGCCGTGCCACGGCGTGCCGTGCCCGCGGGGGTGCCCTGGCCAGCCCCGGAGCGGGGAGCGTGGCGGCAGCTTGTCTTCGGGATGGTCCTTCTGGGGAGAGGTGCGGGTTATCCTGGGCTACGCGATCACCTAGCACGGCTGGTCTGTCCTCAGGAACCCAGAACGGCATCTCTGCGTCTCTCTGCCCTGGAGAAACAGCAGCCTTTGCGGAGGGCGCTGGCGTGTGTCAAGTGCAGTTATGGCACCGATCCCTGCCGGGCGCTTGGTTACTCCAAGGAAGGAAACTTTCCAGGGAAGCGTGGAGGTTTACCAGTTGAGTTGCAAGTAAATGCTTTATTTTAAGGTGATTGTAAACAACAACTTAAGGGACTTCTGGGCTATTCACACATCTGACAGAATTGTTGGTGCACATCCTTCCTATGGCTCAACAAGAGGATGTTGACAAGCAGCAATAATAGCAGAATTAGAACAGGATAAAAATGGGATCAGACAGTGTGTGAGTGCGCATGTGTCCACCTCACCGTATTTGGACATGTTGATCTGAAGTTTGCATTAATAGCCTGGCTGAAATCTATTTTTAAAAGATGTAAAAAAAAAAAAAAAAAAAAAAAAAAAAAAAAAAAAAAAGATATTAACAAGGCTCATCAGAGGGTGAGTTGAGAGTTATTTGGAGTTAACTGGCAGTGTACTTTACTGTAAAGAAACAGAACATGCAAACTGTTCGTCATTGTAAGAAAGAAATGTCTTTAAAAATGTTATTTGAAGAAATAGAGATTATATATGCAGATATTATTCATAACATTTTTTATTGTACTTTTGTTTGACAAAAAACCAACGTAGGATTATGTTATCCTCTAGAAAGAGATGTTTAAGGGTGACTTTTGAGCCCTATTTTGCCCCACCTTTGTTGGGCATGTTAAGACAACGTTTATTGTGCCATTCACAGCTTCACATGTCTGGTTATATGAGAACTGACCTAATAAAGAATGTATTAGATGAGCATTAAAAAAAAAAAAAAAGTAGTTGTTGAACCCTCTGCAGGACATCATCGGTGCCTTTGCTCAAAAGCTCTGTTTTAAAGTTTTTGCATTTGAAGTGATACCTCTCATAAATAGCAAGGCAAAAAATGTGATTAACTAGAGATTTGTTGTGTTGGCATCTGCCGTTCACCCCGCTGTCTGTGGTGTTGAAAAGATAAACAGTGACTGCGGTAAACACCTGGCCGAAGCGTCTCAGTTTCGGGTAGCCTAACCCATGCGTGCAACACATTTTCAGCTTCTGTGACAAAGTAATGTGAGTGTTCCTTGTTGATTCCTCTGGTGCGAATAGGGCTGTTTTTCCCTCTTTCCTCTGCAGAAGGGCAGCTGGCTCCGGCCTGGGCTGCTTTCCCGTCCGGTGCTCCGCTGCTTTGGGCTCCTTCCTCGCTGCTCAGGGGTCAGAAAATTCAGCTCAGCATCAGCTATTGGAAATTAGGTACTTCTATAAATCAGAAGCAAGACTTACTCTAAAAATGGGAAGATACATGTCTAGCTGCGCTTACTGTTTAAGTATTATATCAAATATAAACCTTGCAAGTCCTGGAAGTGCATTCTTTTCTGCCGCTGTCATCCGTGAGTGTATTTCCTGAGTCGTCGTACTGATGTTTTCCTGGACTTGCACAGTGCAAGCAACAGCAGGTTTCTGCATTTTGAAAGTGGAAATCCCCTGAAACAGTAATTAATTCTTAAAAAAAATGTTAGGACTTCAAATTCTGGTCTTTTTCAACTGCTTCATGTTATTGAGAAGCTTTGCTTTTCGTAGGTGGGTGTTTTAAAATCCTAACTTTGAGCTTTACATTAATGCCAAAAAGAACTAACTGATTAAGGTCTTAACCTTTTCTGTTGGGAAATGGATCTATTTATTTAAATATACCAGTGTTAATTGTCAGGCATATCTAAATCATAACTGTGACCGTATGATTGTTCTATTGTCTGTAGTTATCAAAAAGCCTAAAAAATAAAGTTGCTTTGAATTTGGAAGGGGGGGGGGCCAATCCCCCCAATATCCTATTGAGAAGAGGAAAGTAACAAGTGTTAATAATCATTGATACTGTTTGATGTTTGGTAAGAAGATAACAATAACTTTTAAATATTATCCTTGATTGGTGTTTTGCCTTTCCTGCAGTGATTTAATATTTTAGCTGTTCTCACTTTTTTCCTTAGTCTTTGTTACAGCTAAACACAGGCAGCTCCAACATGTTTTTGCAGAGTTCTGGTTGCTCTCCTCCAATTTTTCAATTGATTCAAGTTGAAATGTCCTGCCCCAGACTGGATATGCTTCTTCGCCTAGGTAGCTTGGGAAGATTGTGCATTTCCACGTAGAGGGAGATGTGAAATAAGCAGGCGTGATCAATAAGGGCTGGGTTTTTCCTTCGTCACAGAGAAGCGTGCTGTGACTGCAGGGCCCCTCAGCTCGCGTTGCTTGCCCCGGAGGCGCTGCCTTGCTGCTTGTGCTCTGCGCTGCGGCGGTTCCTCTGCGGTAGCGTGTGTAGCCCGAGCGAGCTCGGCCCTAGGCGAGGCAGGGTTTGTACGCGGAGGTGATCTGAAATCAGTGAGCGTTGCTGGAGTGAACAGACCAGGTGCTGGGCATGCAAACTCTTCTTAAGGCCTAAAATAGCGGTTTTTGAAGTTCAGTATGAGTTAGGAGCAGTTGCTTATGACCTTGGCATCTCTTTTTAGGTCCTTTCTCCTATCGTTCATGTCCTCTGAACTTTGAACCTATCCCTAAAGGTACGTGTAATCTCCTCGCCCCCGCTGTCATCTACAAAATGCCAATAACTGTCTCGCCTCTCATCTGTGCTGCCGTTGGTGCCAGCGACCGGGCGATGCCCAACTCGTGGCAGGACCCCATCCGATGCCTCCCTTCAGTGCAGGTGAACTGCTGCTTGGATGACAGCTTTCTAACACGTGTTCCTTTCTCCCCCTCCCCTTTCCCCCCCAGGATCTTTCGAAAACCTGTACTAGCTAGACTGTTTGGGTTTTTTGTTTTGTTTTGTTTTAAGGCAGGATGCAGCAGGAGGTTGGTAGTGTCTGGTGTGGGACCACTTCAGCGATACAGCTCACACCACATCCCTCAGACACTTGCACTGACTGGCAAAACAGGAGGAGAAAATTGCAGTGCAGAGGTGTGGAACTCTTTAGCTGTCTCTTCTAAGCATTTATTCATAGCTGTAAATTTAATAATTTAGAGGGTTTTTTATATAATGCATTTTTTCAACATACTATATGACAAAATTGAGATTCGTTTTTATAAACATATAAAGTAGATTTCGTTTCATGATGCTGCCAATTGAAAAATATCTGCCTACAAGTAGTGTGTGTTATATCTAGCAATAGTGTATAGAGTAATACTGCAGTAATAATTCTAAAGGACTGAGAGAAAATAGAAGTAGAAATTGAAAAGCTTCTGCACTTATTGTTCTACTTGGTAGTGTTTTTATCTTTGCTTAAAATTACTCTTGATTTGCTCCTGTTTGCTTGTTGGTAAGAGTTTTCAGGTGGGAGATTGATAAGTTTGATCAGCTTGGAGCTCGTAGGCTTTGCAAGTATCTGAAAGTACTGCTCAGTGTACGTTCACTGCCGTTACTCAGCTCTTACGGTTTTTAAATTGTGTTGCTGTGTGATATTCCTTGTGAACGGCTTCATGCCTTGAGTTAGCTGAGAATACTCCAGCACCAGACTAAGGACTTATACTTCCAAAGGATGAATAATTGATGAATGCCACTTGACGGCCTGTTTGGAAAATTAAAATCTTTGTGATACTTCCTACATTTTTCCCTCCCTCTCAGTCTGTGCTATGGTAAGGTTGAACATTTATTGCTATAAATAGATGTGCTTACTAGTCTATAGAATTGTTTTTGAGCACTACTCCAATGAGGCTTTTCTAAACAGCAGTGAATTAAAATACGTAGTCAGAACAGCGAAACACAGATCTGGAATGGTCCCAAGGAGAAGGTCCAGATCTGGGGTCTGTGGGGTCCCTGCCGTCGTGGCACGGGGGGCCTGTGGCACTCCGGACGTCTGCGAAGTGTCAACGCTCTCCAGACACCCTTCACGTGACAACGGCTCTTCTGTTTTAAGGTGAGCTACAAGTGGTGCCTCAGGCCTTGACGGATACAGTCATAAGTATGTGTTTATTCAAAATGGCCTTCCTGCTATACCTGTCTGATCTCTTCTCTTCAATGGTTAGTCTGAAAGCTATAAAAGTACTAATCTGGTGAGCATGTTACAACTGGATTTTCTGTGGATGTAGAATCTTGCCTGCTCGTTAGAGTGGAGGAAAAGTATGTTGCCATCGGCCAAAAAAAATGCCTGCCTCTTCGCATGAGCTGTAGCAAAAAATAAAAATAAATGTGCCCAAAGACTAGGGTAATTGTTTTTAACATTGAAAGCATATAGCACCAGAAATCTTTTGAACCTGAATGTACTATTATATATCATATATATATATATATATAAATTTTTTAAGAAAAAGGGAGAAGGAAAAGGCTTGGTTAATGACATAGTTAAATGCATCTCCCACATTTCTCAAGCAATGCATCAGTTGCTTTTCACAGTGATTTCCTTTTTGTTGCTTGGGTTAATCTTGTGGCTATAGAAATATGAGGAGTTTTAGTGATGAGACATTGCTCTTTGTTTTTCTTATGTTTCTTTCATGCAATACATGCAGTCTAGCCTATCCTGATTGACAGCATTCATATGAGTTATATTAGCTGCAATTAATTTGGGGGCTTTTATTACCTGAGAAAACAGCCTCAGGTCAGCACTGTGAGGCTCAAAAATAGGGAGCATGGGGAAGGAAAAAATTTGGAGAATCACCTCTGTAAGTGGAGCAGGAGGAACACGAAGGGAAGCAAGCAGTGAGCTGTGGGAAAGCACCGTTTTTGCTGTCTTTCAGGAGAACTGGAAGGCTCTGAGTTCTCCTGCCCACACCACAGGGAGAGGAATCGCTAAACGCTGGGGAAACTTTTGGATGTCGCTGAGAGAGTAGCAGGAGAAGCAGGGAAAGGTGGGGAGTAGAAACTAGCAAGAACAAACGAGAATTAAAGCATCATTTCTTATACCTGATTTAGTGATTGGTTGTATTTCTCCTCTCCTCCTCAATTGAATAGTCTCATTTCTTCCTTGCATTGGTGATTATATGGATGCAAGATGCATTGGCTCAGAAAAATAGCCCCCCCCCCCCCCAAAAAAAAAAAAGCATAGTGTCAAATCAGCTCGCTGAACCTCTTTGCTTGCAGCTGTTTGGCCATTTGATCAGGCACAAGAGCATCACCCGTCTTGGCAACCCGCAGCTCCACCGCACGCTTAGCAGACCCGCGGAAAGGGCAGAACTGGCAAATGCACAGTGGAGGCTGTGCGCCGTCGGCCGTGCCGGGGTGCAAGAACCGCGCTGCGTTGCTGCGGGACAGGAGACCGGGGAGCTTTTGCTGCCCAGTGAGAGAGGGCTGGGAGCTGCTGCTTCAGCGTGCTGGGGCCTGACAGGCTCATTGCAGTGGTGGAGGTGGTAGGCATCCTCTAAACAGCTCAAGTGCTGTGCAAACCAGGTTTATTCCAGCAGGTCCCTGCAATTGCTAAAAGAGATGGTCCCTGCCATAAGCTGATTGGTTTCAAAACTAACTCTCATGGCTTGGTTTGCTCTGATCCAGCCTACTGTGAATGAAACCATCCGAGTGAGCCTCAGTTGTAGAGAGGAAGGGAAAGCCACTTTTCCCAGAATTAGTGTAGGGTATTTCAGACTACAGGCTTTACTTTCCTTTCTTGCACACTTGCATCTAGCTTGAAAATGTAAATGCTGGCCAATGTAGAGCTCGATTGTCACTGCTTCTGTTTTTATCTTCTACTTTTAAACAGAGAATTTCAAGATTCAGAATTGGTGCTAAGAATTTTCCCAGATGTATACCACAATATGAAACATTTAACAATTTTCTGAAAAATGGTTTAAACGCCTTACAAATATATTGACTATTTTGATTAGGCACTGAAATCTACAGGAAAATACTGGCAAATATTTACTGTTCTCTAGTCTGCTGGTGCTTTCCAACTTTGAGGGGAGATTATCTCAGGTTATGCTTTTGAGCTATGCTTAAAAAAAAAAAAAGACTTTCTGTAGTTCTGCAACATCCACCAAAAGACCTGCTTCAATGCACTTAAATCCTTCAGCTCTTATTCATTCTTTGCTATAGTAGAGAACTTAAATCTGTAAACTTCTCTCTTAAATCCTGCAGTTTTAAGAACCAGTTATGTGAATGAGGTGTGCTGAAATGGATTTTACAAAGCAGTAGAACAGTAAAATACGTTTCTTGAAATCTCTCTAGCCATAATGAGAGCTCAGTATTTATAATGAGCAGAAGCAATCAGAGAATTAAGAGAGCTGGAGTACAGGGATGCATGCATCCTGCATGTTGTGTGCGTTTTCCGGTTCATCAACCTGCATAAATGCAAAATTGCTTTTATTCTGTCGATATTTCACTGCAATATCATTAACATAACCTATTCCTGACCAAAGAGAATGGGTGTATTCTTGGGATTATCTTGCATAAACTTGGAATTTGTACAATGAAGAGAGTGACTTCTTTCCACCCAAATTTGCTTTTGTACTGGATGTTTTTGTGTGTGCTTTGAAACCATTGAAATGAAGATTCTTTAGTGGATCAGTCTTGAAGCCAAATGTGTTTTCTGTTACCCCACTACCTGAAATAAGATTATTATGGGCAAATATTCAGTGAGATGCGTTAATAGTTAATACTTTCTGTTGTATTTAAGTGATATTGAATAAAGTCATATAAACGCTGCAATATGAATTAAGTCACTTAGAAGCAAGGCAGTCTGTTTCCCCATTCTATTTCTAGCTACAGAATTGAGAAAAACATGAGTAAACTGCATTGGAATCAACTCAATTCCTTTAGCCTCCCTCCTCCTCTTTGTTTTAATTCTGCACAATACATAAATAAATGTTCCATGTTTGGCGTTTTTGTTTTACCAACCTTGATCATTGTCACTGATCTTCATTCATCCCCTGTGTAGCAATGCTGTCAGATTATTCAGCTGTACAGGCCTTCCATTATTATTTTTCTTAATAACGAAGAAGACTGTAGGATGACTGTGGGAACGGTGTTATAAGAACAAATTTAATTCTTACTCACGCCTGTTTATGAAAGTGTGTATCTGCCCATAACGGCATGAATAGTTGAGCTCGTACGTGGTCTCTCCAGTAATTCCAAGAACCCTTCTTAAATTCAGTTTCTTTGTGTAAAGGCAGGGTTCTAGCTTAAATTTCTTCTGACCAGTGAGAAATACAGAGATCTGAATTTTGTTGCTATTTATTTATTATTTGACCAGGCATGGGCACTGGAAGAACAAAATATTTGCCCATCGAAATACAGTAATGAAATGTTTCAGCTCTAGTACTTCTAGAGAAAATGAATGAATTTCATTGCTGAAGTCACTGAGTTGGACAACTTCAGTAAAATGAAGAGGGAGAATGTCATCTGTGCTCCAGCATAAAGACATATGTCTTTGAGCGTCACTCAAAGGTGAAGAGTGACAGAGCAAAAAATCAAAGATTCGTGGAAGATGAGCAGAACTGCCGTTTCACCTAGAAACGTTTTGTTTCCTGACAGCACTCAAAATTAGGTGACGCTGCCTTGAGAGTGTCAGTGTTGCTACGGACTCTGATGCACAGCCAGAGGGGAATATAGAGGCATTATAAATAATTTACTTGGGTGAGAGAGTGCCATAATAATTACACGGCAGTTGATTCCCCCGGAATTCAAAGGAGAGGGTTATTTCTGTTATGTAAGTATCTCCCAGTCAAATAAAAAGAGCGTAGCCTGTTTTAATTATTACACCTTAATCCAGGTAGGGCCTGTGTAACACTGAAAGGGAACAGAAGGAGGTTTCAAAGCTTAGGTCTGCGGATGCGCAAAGCTAGAACCAAGTCCGCTGCGTCAGGAAGCACTTCGCTCCTTGCTGGGCCGTGAATTTGGGTCCTCTTAACCGTTCCCAGCAGAATATGCTGCTGGCTCTTGCTGTGTCGGTGTCGCGAGGTTCCTGTGCTGCTGGCTTGCTTTCTCCCTTGGAGTGACTGTCCCCTCGTGCAGGCACAGCTTGCATGAATGGTTGTAGCAGTCTTCTGTCTCCATCTCTGTAGGTTCTGACTGAGTTGGAGTTTTTTACTGGAAATATAATCCTTGGTGTTTATAGCATGGACTTTTCGGAAGCCTTTGGATGTGTTTTTGTTGGCCAAAATCTGCTTTCATCAGGTGTGGGCTCCTTTAGGGCTGTCATACTCTGATCTCACCCCATGGTGCTGCTTTCAGGACCGTAACAATCTTCAGCTGTAATACATTTTGCTTTGATCACATATATTGTGCCGTGCAGGTTAAGATGTATATCTGTGTGTCTTTCCCCTTTTTCACAACCCCGAGTTGGATGCTAAATGCTGAAAAAAATCTCTGATTCAAGTTGAGTGGAAATTTGGACTACCATAAGTAGGAGTTTGGAAGAGAGTGTGTGTAATACTACTATGTATGAAAGGCAGAGCAGTCGTGAAGGGCTGAATAACTTCAACAGAAAGCTCAAATAGCTGTTTACTGTAAAATATTTTGTTATGCATTCTTCGTATCCTGCATCTCTGAAGTTGTCCAAGCTGTCCAAATGCACCTCTGGCCCTGAACAGATATTGGTGGCTGAAAGATTTCCAAAATTATGAAAGTTCCTGTAGATGTAAAATGCTTAAAGATAACCCTAAGCTACAGTTCCACAAGGTTAAGGAGCTATTTTCTATCTGGACTGAGGATTTTTGGATAGAAATTCGGTACCAGAAAAAGTCAAGTAACTAGGCAGGCATTTAATAATCCACTTTAAAAACTGGCAGCCAGGTGCTCTTGTTTCTGTATGCACACTTTGCTGTAACTCCTGCGCTCTGTTGGAAGACCAGCTGCTGCGGAGATGAAACAGAAGTGAGCAGAGTGCAGTTCCTTAAAAGGGAAGGAGAAGGAGCGGAGCTGTCCCAACCTGCTGGAGCCGTTCTTCCCTTTTTCCTTCCTGCCATCTTTCCCTGGGAGAGTGGCTTTGGTGTGCTGGGAGGGAGCGGAGCTCTGCTTTATGCCGCACTCTGCTCGGCCTGGGGGAGGAGAGGTTTTCCCTTTGCCTGTCTCAGCCTCATGGTAGGGACCGCCGTGCCCTGAGAACTGCTTATCTGCACACTAGAGTGGCTTTGCAGTTCAACCCCTGGCGAACGAAGGGAGCAGAACCCAGGTCTCACCTTTGCAGGGCAATGCTGTCCTCATGAGTGTTCATCACCCCTTTCTTGTGTTCCTCAGTCCTAGCTTTTTATTCCTTCCTATAGTGATTTATCTCCACATCAGTCCTGACCGCAGCTTAGCAGCTGTGATAACCGTAATGGGAAACTTGGGGGGATGAGGCTTTGAGCAGGCAGAGAAGGACGTGGAAACCAAGTCTCCCATTCTGGGCAAGCTCTGACTGCTAGGCCGTGACACGAGAGGCAGGCAATAAAACTATTGACCTGTTTTTTTTGAGGGGTGGGAACTGGCTATTTGTTTTCCAGTAGTGAACCGGTTATCTGCACCCAAAGGAGCGAGTGAAGCAAATCAGTCCAGGAAGTAGCTTCAGGCAGTAAATCCCGGTCTTGCATAAGCAAGTGTGAGGAGGAGGATTGCATATACACCTCTTCCCAGTTTTACTCATAGCTGATTTCAAGGCTCTCCCCGTAAGTACCTGGCTGCCGTGCATCCCGCATTGAGTTATTTCCCATTCCTGTCAGGTGAATATGAGAACCTAACTTGAACTTGGAGTTCCTTCCCTCGGCCAGGAGCCCAGGCGGAGGTGCGGTGGCACAGACGGGGTCGTGCTGTCCTCCGCGGCTCGGCAAGCTGCGCCCCGGCTGCTCCCCGTCCCGCGCCGCCTCGCCGGGCTCGCGCGTCCTGCAGCCGCCCGGCCCTGCTGGCAGCTGGAGCAAACGGGAATAGCCGTCTCAGTTAGGTTAAGGACGTAGGTAAGTGTTTGTAGGATCAAAGCCAACGGTTGTCTACTCTTGACATCAAGATTAGAGAATCAGTTACTTTGCCAAGAAATGTGTTAATTGAAACAGCAGCAGTTGAAACAACTGCCTTTCTGGAAAGTTATAGCTCCCTAATTACACCTCTTAACACTCGGATAGATGTACATTTAACACTGATGTCTTCATTAATAATTAATTTGAGTTTTCATCTGAGCATTATTATTAGAGACTCAATTTAGGGTATATTTCCTGTTCAGAGAAATTACCATACCTTTCGACTCATTCAGATGTAAATTTTCTTGACTGGATTCTTATAGAAATTTGTTGTGGATAGGTTGAGAGGTTCTCTATTTCTCTTTTCATCCCAACACAGTGAGTGACAGGTTGATTAAAAATATGGCAAAGACAAATTGAGGTTGTCTCGTGTCTGTTCATTATATTAGATTTTACTTTGAAAGTGACCGATTGTAAGGAATTGACGTTACTTTTTCATAGTACTTTTGTTGTACATCATAAAGGTGTATGATTTTGTGTACTTAAATTTAACTGTATCTGCTCTATTTCCATAGATACATACAGTGAAATACAAACTGTAAAAAGACATTTCCCATATTGGCATACACGTACTGATTGAGGAAGATGCTGAATTTGCACTTTCTTACATGAGAAGATAGGTAGGAATGTATATGTGTCTCCATACCAACCTGGCACAAAGTAGGAGCTTCAAAAGGTCAAGCGTTATTTTTAAGTATAGAAAAAAAGCTGCTCTTTTCTTCCCCTTCTGCCTTAAAGAAAGGAAAATTAAGAACTCTTTTGTTGGACTAAGTGTAGCGGTGATTTTAATGGGGTTAGGTATCTCGTATCTTGTTTCTGCAAACTGCAGTTCAACTTGGAAAATTTAAAAATAAGACTATGGTGGCATCTCCATATTTAATTGAATTAAAGTTACAGACAGGCCTAACTTTGCAGAATTGAGAATCCAGCGCCGACTTTTTTTGATTTAAAACTTTGTCTTTATTTATTTTTGAGCTGTCCTGTGTGTTTGTCACCTGCAAGCTCTGAAGCGCAGTGGACACTCGGCTGGTTGCGGCGCGGGTCCGGCCGCATTCGGGAGGTGGGGGCAAAACTGGCGCGTTTGGGAAAGAAGCCCAGTTGTAACTTGTGGGAGCTTGCGGGGATTACTGAACAAGTTTTTCTGTCGCCTTCTGATGCGACACTCTCCCGTTCGCCTGAGACGGCACGGAGGCTCCCCCAGCCTCCGGGCCAATGAGCACTGACACCAATATGAGGATGCTGCAAATGGCGTTTATTGTACGCATGTATTTGCTTATATACCTACAAGCATACTGCTATCTCTACGTCATATCCTTCCTCTTCCTTCCTCTTTCCGTGCCATCGCGAGATCTTCCGATCGCCGTTCCCTACATCTCCCCCTCCCCATGCTTTGACTATGCTATTTGCTTTAAATTGCCGTGTCGCGGGTTAAGCGTTCATAGTGTGGGTGTGGGTGGGACCACCCCTTTTCTAGCAGTTGTCTTACCAAGCATCTAAACACTAGTCTACATACTAATATACCTAGCACGAGCATCAGTAGCAGGTGCAACTCTTCTATTAGTAATTGCCTGGCCCATGGTCCTAGCCCAAGCCAATTACCACTACTGAACCCAGAAGGTCAAGCTCTTGCGGGTCCCAGGGCAATGACGCATTCAGCGTGTCAATGCTCTCTCAGCTTTGGTAGGTCTACGGTCAAATTCAATGGGACCCCTATTAAGCATGTCTTAAAAGGGCTGCCCCGCACCCACCAACGTCAGGCAAAATTGCTTATTTCCTGTCCGGTTTGCCAGGTGAGTCATAGATTGTTACTACCCCATTTCACTAACATTGGTTCGCCTTTCACCCCTTGGAGTCCCAGTCCCAGCATCGCTACGAGGAGAGCTACTTGGGTTGCTCCCCCCTGCCATCTTCTCAGGTTTTCTGGTTACGCGTTCTTCTTGTGGTTTCACGCGCCTTTTCTCATCTGTTCTTCTCCTGTCTGTTGTCTTTGCTGCTAGAAGGGATCATCGGCTTTTCAGGGTGGTCCTCCCCTGCAATAAAACTCAGACATTCATTAATTCACCTGACTCTCTGCTTCCTGTCTTGTCCTTGCCCTGAGGTCTGGGCGTACCCACTTCATAGGGACCCATCTTACCACTTCTCCCTGCCTGACCGCTGCATACCCTCGTCCTTGGGTTACCAGCTGCCACCCCTCTTCCCATTCCCCTTTTTCCGGGATTCGAACCTTTACGTCTGGTCCCTCGTGCATCGCTCGGACCACCCAATGCTTTTCCGCTGGTGTCTTGTTCTCCTCCCCCCTGATGAACTGATTCAGACCGAATAAGGCGCGCATAATTATTTCTGATTGTTTGTGCGCGGGGATTCTTTGTGTATATCCTTCCCCCTCCCCAAGAATCTCGATCCTTTGCTTTAAAGTGCGGTTTGCTCGCTCGACAATGGCTTGACCTGTGCTATTATAGGCAATACCGTGCACTAGCTTAATTCCCCACCGTACGGCCCATTCTCTCGTGCTTTGCGCTGTGAAACACGTGCCGTTGTCTGTTTTAATAGTTTCTGGGGCACCCAGCCAGGCCATTGCCGTGTGCCAATGCAACTGTGCCGCCCGCGCTGTGACTCGTTTATGTTGGGTCGCAACGATGATACCGCTGTGTGTGTCTACTGTGACAGCCAGCCAGGGCCGTGGTCGAAGTCGCTGGCACGTTGTGAAGTCCGTTTGCCATATTTGGTTTCCTTTCAGCCCCCTGGGGTTGATGCCGGCGCCCCACAGGGGGGTTTTTTGGCAATACGGGCAAGCCGCAACCACTTCACGAGCCGTGGTGAGGGGGATGTTGCAGCTTTTTGCCAGTGCTTTTGCACCAACATGGAGAAGGTCGTGCACCTGCCTTGCTTCTGCGACTGTCCACACACCTTTGGCCGCTTGATCGGCTTTATTGTTGCCTTCTTGATATACTCCTTGGATTGCCTCATGACTCCGAACATGAATAACAGAGGCAGTGGCCCGCCGTTGTTGTAGGGCTTCTTCTAGCATTAGCGCAATGGGCGATCCGGCCCATCCAGGATATGACATGTTGTGTAACAATTTAAAGACGAACATGGAGTCTGTCACTACATTCAAATGCTCTTCTGGCCACATTTGCAATGCCTGCGCCACAGCTCGGGCCTCTAAATGCTGTACGCTACTGTCCGGCTCGCTGATCTTCACTCGGTGCCATTGGGCCTTTTGATCTTGCCACACAACGACCGCTGCCCTGGTCACCGATGACGCGTCGGTGAACACTGTGCGCCCTGGTGCAGGTCGCTGTAGCACTCGGGCTTTCAGATGGGGCCGAAGGACGGTGAGATGTGTATACATCTCCAGCACAGGTGATAATCTGATTGTTCCTGGGAATCCTTCTAAAGCTATTGCTATACTATCTTGTTTCTGGACCACGCTGTCCCATTGACTCCTTTTTACCGGCAGGTAAATGGACTCAGGCTCCTTCGCGAAGTGCCGAACGGTGGCGGTTCGTCCCTTCTGTATCATCTGTGCCAACGCTGTTACGATTGTGACGTATGCCGTACTTATTTGGTTTGACACTATCCACCATACGACTTCCGGACGCTCCGGTGTCCCTTGTCCTAGAACGCCTATGGCTCCTGTTCTTGTAACTGCCACGTACAGATTGATAGGTCTGGCCGGGTCGTATCTCGTTACTCCGCCCTTTGCCATGAGATCTTCTATTTTTCGGAGGGCTTCTAACGCGTTCGGTGTCATCTGCCTCGGTTCCCAGGGTTTGTGGCCCTTGAGCAACTCGAGCAGTGGCTCCATCCACTCCTTAGGAATACCTATCAGCCCTCGCAGCCATTGGAGAGCTCCAACCAATTGCTGTACATCATGCAACGTCCGTATCTCTTTATTGAGCTTTATCGGCTGTGGGACCACAGCTCTGGGGAGGATGGTGGTTCCCAGATAGTCGACAGATTCTCCCCTTTGCGTCTTCGCTTTCTGGACGTACAATCCCGCTTCATTTAGGCAGTTAATTACTGCCTGTTCTGCCTGATCGGTTTCTTGCTGGGTCTCTGCAGCTATTAGGAGGTCGTCCATGTAATGGATGATAAGCGCGCGCGGGAACTGCGCTCTTACCGGCTGCAATACCTTAGCTACTGCCGCCTGACAAATCGTAGGTGAATTTTTCATGCCCTGCGGGAGGACTGTCCATTGATATCGCGCTGCTGGCTCCTGCAGATTCTCTGAGGGCAGTGTGAAGGCAAATCGAGCTTTGTCCTGAGGGGCTAATGGTATAGAGAAAAAGCAATCTTGGATATCCATCACCACCACTGGCCAATTCTTTGGTATTGCTGATGGTAGTGGCAACCCTGGCTGGAGGGCACCCATCGCTTCCATCTGCTGATTTACCGCTCGTAGGTCGTGCAGTAATCGAAATTTAGACTTATCCTTTTTGTGTATCACAAATATAGGAGTGTTCCAGGGACTGTGGCTTTCCTCCAGGTGTCCCTGCTCTAATTCTCTACTTACTATTTGTCGGGCAGCCGCCAATTTGTCCGCTGTCAATGGCCACTGCTCTACCCACACAGGCTCATTGGAGCACCATGTCAACGGGACAGCGAAATGAGCCCCGAGGAGGTAGGCAGTGGCCCTTACCCTAAATTTGTCAGGTGAAAGCCGCTTTGCAATAAGGCATCTCGCCCTAACAATGGTTCCCCTATGGCAGTTATGTACGGCCGCACACGGATGATCTGAGCAGGCCTATCCGGGTCCTCCAATACAATTGTGATATCGGTTTCAGAAATCATAGCCTCCGCCCTGCCTCCCACTCCATCTAACGAGCTTGCCACTTTTGCTGGCCAACTCGATGGCCACAACCACGAGGGCACACATGTAACATCTGCCCCCGTATCTAGCATCATTATTAAGGGGATGCTAGGAGGACCCGCCCCTGGTGGGCCTATCAGATGCGCTTTCACTCGGGGTCTCTTCTCACACCCTAAGACCAGGGCCACGCGGGGTTTCCCTTCGGAGTTTGGTCGCTGGAGCTGTCCATCAGCAGTGTGTTGTTGTTGACAGGGGCTACTTGAAGCCGGCTCACCGGGGAGGGGTGGCCCCCTAGTTGCCCTCCCCGCTTCTCGTTTCCCGACCGCCGACAATCTCGTGCTCTGTGTCCTGGTTTTCCACAGGCCCAGCATGTAAGGCTCCCCATACCCCTTGTTGGGCGCGCGTAACTTCCCTTATTCGTGCACTGTGCTCTCAAATGGCCCATTCGCCCGCAGCCAAAGCATGGGCCTCCCTTTGGACCTCCTCTAGCTCTAACCTCCGGCATTGCCATAACTGCTGCAGCAATCTGTAGGGCTGTGGTCTTGTCCCGGTGTTCTAATACGTACTTGATTGTCTGCCCTAGACTTGCTCCCTTAGGCGCTGTTCTTAGGATTTCTTTTGTCAACTCGTTGCCCTGTTGTTTGATACATTCCAACATCACCGCTCCTTTTGCAGCGTCTGGTAAAGATGCAAGTTCTACTGCTGCCTGTAGCCTGTCACAAAACTTGTCAAACGGCTCTCCCACTCTCTGCTTCACAGTCGTCCATGGCTCTGCCTGCTGCACCAGTGGCCCAATATCATCAAAGGCCTTTCGAGATGCTTCTGTTGTCACCAGTATCTCCCGAGGTGTCAGGCCCGCTGCCTGCTGCTGGGGTGTAGCCATGGCCGCATCATTTCCTCTTAACCGCGGTAGGGTGGATTGGCCCAGTGGGTTCTGCGGGTCTGCCTGTGCGGCCATCAACGCCTGCTGCAAGCGCGAGGTCCACGCTTCTTTCCACATAAGGACCATCGTGGGTGATAAAACCAGTCGCGCGAGGGCGCGACAATCCCACGGTATTAGGCCTCCCGCGTGTGCAGCGTCCAGCAACGTCTGTGTCACCGGGTGTCGCAGGCCCTGTTCTTGCACTGCTTTCAATAGCTGCTGTACCGTCTTTGGATCGAGGGGCATCCATTCCACTGCCCCCCCCCCCGGGGCAACTCGTACTGGGAAGGCCCCTATTGGCGCACGAAACTTGAGGCCACTCAGGGCACATTCCGTCGCTATCAGTTTCCAGTCTGTTAGGGGAATTTCTTTTCCCCCTCCCGCTTGGGCAGAACCTGCTGTCTCTGATGGCCCTCTTTGTTTAGCTGTTGCCTCTAATAGCCCTCTTTGTTTAGCTATTTCTTCTGATAGCCCTCTTTGTTTAGCTGTTTCTTCTTCCAGAGCTGTAAGCAGCATAAACATCTGCTCCATATCTCTTGTGACTTTCCTCCTCCTTTTTTTTTTTTTTTTTTTTTTCTTTCTCCTTCGCCTCTGACTGCGGCGGGGGAACTCCGCCCTAGTTGCTGCACCTGAGTCTTCAGTCTCCTCCTTCCGCAATGCTGGTCGACACCCACTCCTCTCTCGGCCAGCGCCATTTTTTCCCGGGTGCGGGACCCTCGGTTTTTCCCCTGCTTCTGGTCTTTCCCCTGCTTCTTTTCTTTCGTCCTCCCACTGCACCCGAATCATGGTCCCCGGTAGCCAGTCTCGGGGATCATCCACTATAAGCGGTCTTTCCTTTTCTTCTGCCTCCTCCACTTTCACCTTGCTTTCTTTTCCTCTACCCGCCTCTGGCTTTTTCATATCTGGGTCTCCACAAAGGTCTCCTGGTTCTCCTAGTTCTCCCCCTTCCATCGCCCTCATTTCTTTCCACGGATACCGCGGCGGAGGCGGAGAAGAGGGCGTTATTGGGTAAGCCTCTGGAGTTTTTGCCTCCCCCTCTCCCCGCTCTGGATCTTGATTAACCGCCTCCTCCTTTATGTCTGTTTCCACACTCTCCGTTTTCACTTCATCCCCTACTATCGCCTCTCCCTCTATCGCCTCCGTTCGCTCCTCTGCGTTTGCTGCTGTCTGTGTTGCCATTTCCGCGGACATGTGTAGCGCCGCGCGGGCAGCCTGCCAGGTCTCAGGCTCCTCCCTAGTCCTTTCTAAAATGATCGTTATATTTCCCCACGTCTTAAGCTCTGCGGCCTTCTTAGTGGCCATAGCTCTCTGAGCAAGTGCTCGAGTGCACTTCTCCCAGTTAGAAGGGGAAAAAATGTCCCCTGTTCTAACTATCGCTCCATCTTTCAGGAGCCGCCCGACGCAGTTCGCAACTGCATTCGCTCTCATAGAGAGCCCCCATTCCCGGGCACCCACGCGTATAACCTTAACTACCGCGTCCATGATCCGGATCCTCTCGACCGCCTGCGGTCCGCCGTCTCAGCTATCACGTCGGGGTCACCACTTGTCGCCTTCTGATGCGACACTCTCCCGTTCGCCTGAGACGGCACGGAGGCTCCCCCAGCCTCCGGGCCAATGAGCACTGACACCAATATGAGGATGCTGCAAATGGCGTTTATTGTACGCATGTATTTGCTTATATACCTACAAGCATACTGCTATCTCTACGTCATATCCTTCCTCTTCCTTCCTCTTTCCGTGCCATCGCGAGATCTTCCGATCGCCGTTCCCTACATTTTTCTGAATGGGATTTGAAAGACTGATTACTGAAAGGAAAAGCCTGACTCTGTCCTTTCATTACTTCATGATGCGCTTGCACATTTGGAAGTCCACTTGGAGATCTGAAACGCTGGGTTGTAGTAACAGAACTGTAGAAAGTGGTATAAAAATGGGGTGTGACCCAGGGAACTATGGTGTGTTCTGTGATTGTTTGGGTTACTACTAATTGATGAAAGAGCTGGTTTTTACAAGTAACGATTTAAGGGAATACGTTTTCATTTTCTGTAACCCTAAGGCTACGTGTTTCACTTCGACTCTTCAGAATCGTGTTGCCCGACTTGGAGCAGTTCCCATCCGGAGCCGCCCGGGAAGGGGCTCGCGGGCCGAGGGCCGAGCGGGGCCGCGGTGCGGGGCAGGGGAGGCCGGTCCCCAGCAGCGGGAGCTGCCGGGCGCCGGGGCCGCTGCCGCCTCTGCCTCGGTTTCCGCCTGCCGCGGCCCGCGCTGAGGCTCCGCGCTGAGGCACCGCGCGGCAGCTCGGCCCCGCTCTTCACCGCCTCCCTGGGCACGAGGCGGGGCGAGGAGCAGCCCTGGGCGGGGGTCACGGCGGCGTGGCGGGGGCCGGAGGGGGCTTCTCGGGGATGAGGAGCGGGATTTGGGGGGAGCGAGGCCGGGCCGCTTGCAGGGGCTTTGCCGGAGGGCGGAGGCGCTGCGATGCGGGTGGGAGAGGAAGAAATACCCGCTCTGGACCTAAATGTTTTGTACTGAGGGAGGACAGAGTGCGGTGTGATGTTTATGTCGTCACGTTTATGGCTTGGTCTTTTTTGGAAAATGACCTGTGAAGGAAGGCAGGCAGGCAGGCAGTTGGTCTGTTCGTGTGGCTGAACCGGCGCGTTTGGCTTTCCTTCTGCCACTCCGGTGCCTGGAGATTCGGTAGCGCGGTACTTGTGCACCGCCTCTTTCCTGGTACCAGCAGATGAACAGCAGCGTGGCAGCGGGTGGGGAAGGGCTGTTCCTGCAGGCTCTGCCCAGGCTGCCGCTGGTCTCGCGCCGTCGCTGAGGGGAGGCAGTGGAGCCCGCCTCGGGCTGCGGCGCTTTTGGAAGCGACTCGTCCTTTCCGTTGGCCGTGACAGGGGCCGGCGGGCGGCCCGATCCCTGCGCCGCACGTCAGCCCGCGCGGCTCCTCCGCGGCCTCTCGGCGCTCCTCGCGCTCCGGTTTCTCCCATCGTTCGACTCCCGCGGTGGTTCGTGTGAAGTCCCCCGTTCCCCACTGCCACGGGTGGTGCCAGCTTCCTTAACAGTCTGGAGACCACCTGCTACTGTACTTAATGGGCGGATAAACCTGAACGGGAATAACCCCTCTTACAGCAAAAGTGTCGCTATGTAAAGCAGTAAGAGTGCTTTTTCTTACACGTGTATTTTCATCTCTCTTCTGGTTTCCATTAGTCTTTTCCAACTACGACTGCCTGTAATAGCATGAAGTCCTCTGACAAAACAGCTCTGTGCCTGTGCTTGGTCTCGGTATGTAGAAGCAAATGTAAAATGCAGAAAATGTCCTAAAATGAGTGATCCTTCAGAGCAATTTCAGAAGAGATCACTGGTAAATCTAGTGAACGACTCTTCTAACCAAGAGGGAAACGTGCAGCTTTCCAGCACGTCCGCCGTTGCATGAAGACTGTTACTTTGGTGGTGTTGCCTGCGCCCCTCAGGCCCCCAGCAGCCTCCCCCACCGCAGCTGTGTGCTGATCCGGCGCTTCCCAGGCCGGTGGGAGAGGAGGGACGGCTGTGGTTGCAGCGGGTCAGGGTGCGAAGGTCCGGCGCGTCTCCCCTGGCCTTGCAGCCCGTTTGCGGTGGGAGCTGCCGCATGTTTGCGCTTGCATGCTGCCTTCTCCAGGCGTCCCGCGTTGGCTTGTTCCGAAAATCTAGAGAGGAATTTTGATTACTACGACATAAAATTAGACATTACGAGCTTTATTTCCTTTCCAAGGAAGCTGAAGCGTGGTATATGTACGGAAGATAAATGAATACCACATACATGCTATTTTAAAACTCTCAAACACTTGCATGCCGTAACAGTCCTTGTAATCTAGTTAATAGTAACTTCTGTAGTCGGAGAAAGGATTTGTCTTTTTTCCCATGGGCTGGAGCTGCGGCACTGTCCTGCTCCCGGAGCTGGGGAGCGGCGGCCCTGGCGCCCCTTTCCACGCTGCCCGCAGCCGGGGGAGGCTGCTCCGACCTCACTGCTGTAACTTCCTCCTCTCCAGCAAGAGCCGCAGCAGCGTTGTTTGCGTTAACCTTTTATTACCGCATTTAGTCTCTTCTGTGGTTTGTCCTCAGCAGCAAAGCAGCAGTCTGTGGCCTGTCATTCTTCTATGCTGAAAAGTGTACGTGATAAACCTCAAGAAGGGATAGGATCACTAGAAGTTTGATATTAATATTCTACGTACATCTTGGATTTTGCTGCCTTTAATATGTCCCACAAAATGGTATTTTTGCAATAGTTTTTAAACTTCATCCTGCCTGGTTGCTTTGCCCAGCCTTGAAGTTCTGTACGTAATCCTGGTTTAAATCTGTGAAGGCGAAGCAGAGTAATAGCAACATATGTTGATATTAATAATATGAAGTTCTCTGCCATTTTGATTAAGTTTGAAAAGGCTGCAGAACAAAGACAAGAGAAATAATTTGTAATCTTGAAGACTTGGGTTTATTTAAGCATCACTGGCTCAAAATATAAGCTATTTTAATATATCGTTTCTTGCAGGCAGAATGCCAGCCCCGGAGCAGACCCCAATGGTGGAGGAGGGGCTGCCGCAGACGGCGCAGGAAACGTCCGCAGGCCCAGGCATGGAGCCGGAGACCACTGCCACTACCATTCTAGCTTCTGTGAAGGAACAGGTATGCTGCTTATTCTTTAGCGATTCAGAAATTCAGTATGCTTTCATCATTGAATTCAGTATGGGTTAATCACTGTCCATTACGGCATTACTGAAAAGAAATATCGTTGTTTCTAAAATGTGTTTCCTACTCTTAATGTAGTATATTTTGTGGTTATTCAAATACCGGCTTAGGCAAAAGACATGTCAAATCTGAACATAAAGGGTACGTTTAATTGCAATAAACAGAAGCATCATTATGATAATCTGTATCCGTTGTAATGTGTGCACTGAACTGTTGCTGTAAATCAGACTTGAAATGCAGGTTTAGTGTGTAAAAGCTAGTGTAAAGTTGATGCCGCTTTGGGAACAATTTGTTTTTGTCCATTCTGTAAAGTTGCATACGGTGTTACAGAAATATGCAGATAAAGATTTGGTATGAGATGTTAATTATGTTTTGTTAAAGAATGGTTTGAGCTTTGAGTTCACTTTTAGCTCTAGATAATACCACCAAAATAATACTATATTTGAAGTCTGTGACATATTTAGGGACATATATTTATGGACATATATCTTAGTTATAGTCTCTATAGGAAAAAAAAAACAACTTGTGTTTGTAAACAAAGTTCAGCCTAATTTGGGAGATTACTTTAAGGAAAAATATCAGTTTTACAAAGAAACTTCCTAAGCAAAGTTTTTAAAAAAATGAAGGAGATAAGAAGTTGGCTTTTCATTGTCAGAACTATAAATAATGATCTTCTGTCTGGGTTTAATATATAAATTGCAACATCTGAATAGGGATCTTTAAGATGGCAATAGCAACCTTAATCGTGTCTCAGTGGTATTAAAGTTGATCTTCCAGTATGAAGGATGTTAATGCTGGAGGCTACTGAGATATGAATAATCACAGTCAATTGGGTTCCTGTGATCTTGAGCCTGAGACAGCAATCGGTCTTGTGCAATCTTAAACTATTGCAAATGTCAAAAAGGACTTGTTTGCTTAAAATACATTTGTGGTGATTTTAAGTTAGTCCATTTTATTTTGCAATTAACAGACAAAGAACATGCTTGTAATCGTAGCTCAGATGATGAGCAGCATTCCAATAAATTACAGCACTGTAACTCCTAGTGATCACCTGCCAATAATCTTAGTGCTGCAATTGCTATCCTGAAGTGAGTTTTGTGTAGTTTTAATGCAACAGTGATTGCTTAAACTGAAAATACAATTATGATCACATTTTCTATATTGGATTGATACATGATACATATAATAAAAAAGCATTTGTTAACATCTCCTTTTCTACACAATAAATGTTTTTCTTGTTCTTAGAGGAAAAAAATTAGAATGGAATACTTCTTCATTTTTAAAAGGAGGCTAAAACCTCTTATTTTCATTCAAAGAAAGACTACTAAATATATGGACAATTAAGTAACCCCATTCTGATCAGAGGAGAAAATAGTTGGTGAAACACAGACTTCAAAACTATGGCTTAAGTGTAGTATATATGGACACTTCAGAATGAATGGGAGGGAGAGGAAAATGAAAATCATAATTCTCTCTTGCAAATGGTAAACGAAGGTGTTGAAGACTGAGCTGTAGCTTTTTGAGATTTTTTTAACTGTTCATATTGATTGTGGACACTGACATATTCAACACCCTTCCTGTATGGCAGAAAGCCCAGAACAGAATATTTTCCAGTGTGGTTATTTACTTTATTATGCTTGAACAGAGACTAATGTGCTATTTGCTGTGGCCTAACTTCCTCTTACTCAGGAATCCCTTTTATCTGCAGTGGGTCTGTGTTTGTAAAATAGAGCTGCCACACCTTAACTATTACTTCAGTACTTTCGAAACACTTATTACAGTAGAACCACAATTCAGAAAAATGTTTGTTGTGTCTTGTTGATCTGTGCAAAGTTTTAACTTAATAAAAAGTATTTAAATTACTACAGCGCTTCGGAAATGGGAAGGTTTAATTCACTCAATAACGTTAAGCAATGTCTACTGTAATGGCATACGTAGGTGTCGTTTATATAAAAAGCTGCACTAATTATCCTGTGAGCTTTGTAAGGCACTCTGAATGAACTGTCTGTTTGTGTTTGTTTTTTTCCTATGGCTGCAAATCAGCTTAAAGCAACACTTTTACCAGGGTAGAGTAGATGTGTCCCCTGTACTCTGAGAAGTCCCTCATTGAGACAAAGTTATCAATCAAAAAATCTATCTATTCATTTTTGGTGTTACAAAATAGGTGCAGAACAAAATGCGATCTGTGGTGAAACTGATGTTTCTACAGCTTTGCCTATGCTCTTCTGACAAAACTTAGTTTTTGTTTCAGCATGAAATCACATACCTAATTAGTATAAGTTAAGGCACATGCGCACATACACATACATTGCATCTCTACTAGAGGACTTCCATTTTGAATGCATAAAATCCTAAGACTGTACAACTGTAGTGAAGCCAAAGCATATTTTGGGCTTTTTTTTTTCTTTTTGTTTTGCAATAGCTATATCGATTAGATCCTTTTTTTTTCTTTTCCCAATCCACCTGTTTCACTTCTAAAGTACTGTGAAGTTTGCACGCTTTTACGGATGGAAGCATCTTAGGAAATGCTGAAAATAGTTTTATATAAAATTAAGCATTAAAATATGTGACTTTATGTCTGGAAACTGAATCCTGGGGAATACTTGGATAAAAGTTTAGCTCTATAGAGAGTCTCCCATCCACATTTAAAGTGAGTATTTTCACACTGTAACAGCATGCTATTACAGATTGGAAAGGCAATATCATAGCCGTAATTTTTTTGAAATGTAAAGGCAGCTAATTGCCCACTGCTTCTCAAGATGAAGGTATAGATTTGTGGAATCGCTGCTACTTTACACGTGCAAACCTTGTGCTACTGAATTTAAAATGACTTGCTGCTGACTTGGCAAGATTGAATGTATGAACTGAATTTCCTGTTTAGCGTGTTAGTTTTCCTTTTTGGTGATTGGGCTTGGGGAGAGGAAGGTCTTGCAGGAAAAAGCTTGCTCCAGCTTTAAAAACCAACATGAATGTAGATGTTTTTGACATCTACAGTTGTACAGCTTTTCATCGTCTTTTCCTTTACAAATGGGCGGTAATAGTTTAAGAATGATTGGTATGCTTTCGGATGAATAGGAAACCCCAAGAGACTTTTGATTAAATGTTTTCCTTGAAGTGTTCACTTTTGTTTAATGCTTGAGCAAAACCTTTTCTTGTTCAGTAACTGTATTGAACCATATATTTAGAAACTGTGTGCTTTACTTTTTTCTCTTCATTTCTCTGTATGAGTACAAAATTCTTTATTTCTCAAGATGTTTTTCATAGGGTTTTTCTGTGCCGAGAACTAAGCAAAAATCTTACTTTTTTAATATGGAAAAGGAGGCAGGAATGCATCCTCTGTATAGCAGAAGATTTATGATTGCATTTTTAAAACTCATTTACTAAAATGAGTGTATTTTGTTTGGGAGAGTTCTTTACCAACTGAGATGCAGAGGAATTTGCTATGAAGTACTGCATAATCTGTGTAGATGTGTAACTTCAATAAGATATCTGAAGGAAGACTTGCTAACTGAACTTCTGGTAACTAGGCAAAAAAATTGAACAGTATCACTTTGAAGTCATGCTTTGCATGCACCCAGTCATCAATTAGATGGACAAATATGTGTCAGTCCTGGATGGAGGTCGGTCGGTCATTCTTTCTTTTGCTTAGCAAGCTGTGCATGAGTGAAATAAAACCCATGCCAAGATTTTGTGAGTGACTGGAAGAGGCTTTTATTTAAACTCTCTTGCTGGTTTTAATTCCCTAACTTTGAGGTTTACTACTTCTGCTGTTTAGAACCATTTCCAAATGCAGTAACATCAAGTCTGAGAAATCTACTTTCTAAAACTCTTATTCTAGGACAAAATATCTTATGTTCCTGTCTCAGATGAAACTGCTAACTGATTTCCTAGATCAAAATTCAGCATTCTACTTTATTAATATGAAAGTATAGAATCTGATTTTTCTTTCCAAAATGCATTGTTAGTTTTGTGGAGAAACCTTGAAAAAGAGCCTACCTAGAACTGTGGGTACCCTTGAAAAATACTGAAATACTTATTCCTTTTGTAACATTTTTATGTTTAGATTACCTGCCCATCTACTCTTCAACAGCACAGTTCTAGTCTACAGCTGGCAGAGCAGTATACTTTACTTCAGCACCAATTTAAAACAACCTAATGTACTGTAACACTTTCCAAAGAGAATGATGCCCAGAAGTCAGTGAAGACCTCAAGTGGCTTTCTTCCTTGCTGTCTCTATCGTTGCTCATCAGTATGTTTTCTATGAATTGCTAGCCATTTTCCTTAAATTTTGATCCCTCATCTGCTAGAGCAGCACTAAACCATTTTACCAGACTAGTGAACAATGTAGGCATAGAAGTATTAAGGGCTTTAATGGTCTACTGCTGTTGAATACAGAGTAAGTGAGCTCAGCCAATGATTGTGGCTGTGTCATTTCACATCCTGCAATCTGTGATTCTTTTTACCCTGTCCAATTTTTTTTATCTTTTGTCTTTTATTTTGGAAGATACTGAGATGCTGAACGCATGCAAATGCAGTTGTGTGTGTGAGTAAACTTTGTTTTTACAAAAAAAAAAAAAATTAAGATTGATCTAATATGGTCAGTGAAGAATTTAGTTTTGTCTTGATAGATTCTCGTAGAGGATTTAAATAGTGGGTCACTAGCATATGGTATTCAGGCTGGAAAAATACAGTGTTCAATGTATTTTTAAGTAGACAGTTTCTGAATGTATCTCAGAATTACAGCAGGTGGAAATGTAGAAGTCTGCATAGATCAGTCCATGTGCCGGAATTTGTAATGCGAAGGAGGTATAAATGAACAGCATTCTGTTTGTCCTCTTCTTTGTTCCATGTCTGCATCACATGAAATGTCCAAAATGTAATTGCCTTTTTTCTTTAGCACCATTGGACTTTCATAGGCAATGGGAGTTATGTGGCTCTGCACTGCACACTGCAGGTGAAGGAGGAATAGCTAATTCCAGGTAAAATATTCCTTTCAAAAGGCTAAGTGCACTCTCTAGGTCATCAGCTATTCTTATCCACTCTCAGACTGCTGGAAGAGGCTCAGCTGAATTGTTCAACCACCAGCATTGTTTTGGTTAGGAAGACATGCTGTAGTTCCGCTTACAGTTACTTCTGAACATTGCACAAAGTTGGTGACATTTGGCAACTTGAGCAATTTAGCATATCTCAGCGGTACTACAACCAGGAATACCATCCCACCCTAGCCCTGCCTGCTCCCACGGCCGGTGTCGGCAGCCACTCGGAGCTGCAGAAGCCGAGAAGCCACGGTCCGTCTCTCCGGACGTCCAGCATGCCCAGTCTTGGTCTGACTTGGCCGGCACACACCATTCGCAAGGCGCTCGGGTGTCGTCTTTGCCGCTTGTGCCGTGGCTGCTGATTCTTGCGTAGCCGTAACTGTGAAGTCTTCAGTTAGCCAGTCGGACCTTGCACTGTTTGTTAGGGGCTTTAACTTACCTGTGCTGTGTCAGAAGTTTTCAAATCACAACAGAGCAGGAAGAAGCTAATTTTCATTTCTCAGCACTCTGAATGTAGACTCTTCATTTTCATCCATGTTATTGAGGGAGAAAAATTTCCTGATTCACCAAAACGAAAATGTTGGGTCACTGCAATATTGTGCCGTAATGGGATGCGTATATAGAAAGCGCAGAATCAACTCTAAACCTTGTCCTACAATCCAAAGGCTACAAATAACAGGATGATAATCTTTGTGATCAGTTACGTAAACTACATTCCCATTACTTACCTGCGTGATATATTTTCCTCAATGTATACTGTATAATTTTGAAGAAAGTAGCTCTGGCCGTTGCGTTGCAGGCTGTGCGTTGCAGAAGGCTTGGCAGTACCGTTGGGTAGCGCGTGCCTTTGCCGTGTGGCAGTGAGGTCTGCCGCCTGCACGCAGGCCTCCGGCATGGCCTTGCGGCATAGGCGCTCTTCTGCAAGTGAAAAAAATAGCTGGTTAGTTGTTTTGCAACTCCTTTGCGACAGGCCAGTACCATAAAACTTAGGTAACTGTGATTTTTGCCTGGGGCTGCTGCTGCTCGGTTACTGGCAGCCGGCTTTGTGAAGGAGTGCTCCTGTACTGGGAGCCTGCCCTGCCGCTCCTCCCGGAGAAGTTGGCTAGAGAAAGAAATTCAGATATCTGTTAGACAGCACGCTGCTGCGGGAAGCTCAGCAGCACTACAGCATGGGTGGTAGGTATCCATTCAGAGTAGCATTTGCTTTGCCCCCACCGGATTTCTCCTGATCAGCATATATGGCTGATATTTAAATAAATGAAAGATGCGTACTTTGTTGTTGTTGTTGTCTTTAGAGCTTTTTTGTTTTGTTTTAATGGTTAGCATTAACATAACGGCATTAGCATAGGTAATGCATCTCCTGCTGGAAAAAATGTGCTACTACTGCAAAGGCAATTTGAGACATCAAACTGACTTTGTGGTCTGAAATGATTTTGCTTTTTGTCATTTTTCTGCTCTGCAAAAATTAGTATTTTCTGCAACTGTTAGACTTCCCTAATGTTTTAGAAAACACTTGTTTTGTGATGGTCATTCTTTTAGTTTCAGTGAGGAGCTTTTATTTTTTCCTTTAAACCTGCAGTTGTTTTACACCTCTAAGGTATAAATCATTCCTGACATGATCTGAATGATCGTATGGTTCATCTCTTAAACACCATTAGGACAGAAAGGCAACAAATCAGTTTTTAAAGGTGTGTTCCTGTAGATGTTGGCAAGCCTGCATTTTATTTTCCCGCTCCTGTGTGTCTGATTCCTACTATTGTAACTTCTTTTCCATTTTGCTTTCTCTTGTTTCCTTTGGTATATATTTCCTTTTAGTTGATCCACCTTATGTAAGAAGGTTTTCCAGAATATTTCAACCTGCTTGTAGGGTTTGGTAACTCCGTTTCTTCCAGAACACAAAACAAGAAAGATGCCCAAGGATAACATTCTCCCCTGCTGCAGAAATGCACATGACCTGCTTCAAAGGACTGTGCTAGACTGCGGGAGATGGCACAGGGGTGAGAGAGGGCTCAAATAAATGTGTGTTTGTAGCATATAATAACATTATTCTAGAAAACATTCTTTCTTTTACTAATGCCTCTGCCTGTAATGGAAGGCAAATTAATAGAGGTCAGTTGAGTGGAAGCAAATAATGGCTAGCATCTGTTTAATTTTATTCATCTAATAAAAAGATCAGTAATAGTTGGAATAACAAATATGCAATTTGAGTCTTGTGTTCAGATTCATAGTTTGTACAAATGACATTGCTGTGGGTGATGTTGCTATTTCAATATTGATTTAAAAGCAAGAATAGGAAAGAGCCTTAACCATAGGGTAAATATTATATATTATCACTGCAAGTGAGGAGTGTAATACTGTTTATTTTTTTAAAAAAAGATTGCATATATTACATGCTGTATAATATATTTTACTTGGAAAAAGCCTTATCTTGCCACCACTCATTTCAAAACTTAAGGAGCTTTAGCACATGAACATTTTTTGAAAATCATGGCATTTCCCACTAGCATGTTAATGACTGACTGGTGAACCAACTTTTAGATGAGCATTTCCTCTATATTCAGATTTGTAAATGGAAAATAAACTTTATTTATAAATTTCTTTGGCTTTTGGGCTCAACATGCATTTTTAATACTTTCTTTCCAAAGCACAAACTGTCTTAAAGGAGTAGTGACAGGATGCATATGTACCTCTTGATATAATGTGAAGTTATATCCCATGAAGACTTGCTATCAAATTCCAAAGATTGGATCTTTGCTGTTGGATGCAGTTACGTGTTGTACAAACCTTCTCATGCTATCCATATATAGGCCCCTAAATTTTATGGTCCAAAGGTTATGATATTCACAAAGCTTCTTGTATCGGGTCTCGGAATTAAAAGGACTTAGCCTTAGAATTCCATTTAGAAGAGGCTTTTAATAAAGTGCACATTTAGGACATATGTCCTAAAATGCTTTCTCATGTCTGACTTTGTAGAGCTTTTCTTGTTCTGAAGCTTGCCAACCTAATGAAAGGGGTTGTTTTCTCTCAAAGGCTATACTGTAAATAAGCAGTTAAGTTGCTCCATCAGCCAAAGATCTGAGTTGCCAGGAGGGAGCTGAGGACCACATCGCTCTCCTGCCTGCCCTGTGGTTTGTGCATTTATTCTGTGGGGAGAGGAAAGGGCTATTACTATAAGCATGCAACTATTTAAAAAGAAAAATACTTTGTGCCTTAAGGAAAAATGTCACTCTTGGACTTGCAGAATCCGGATGGCTCTCTGTTTTTAGGGTTCTTTTGATTACCTGAGCCCAAAACAATCAGTAAGTCATCCTAAAGTTCTAAAATACTACCCTGGCAATTGAAACATCTTAAAGTTTTGCTTGATATAGAAGCCCAAAATTGGTTTTGATGAGTTCTTCTTAATTTAGAACTTAGCTATCTGTGCTGTCATCAAAGAACTGTATTGCATGTAACGACTGCTCTTTCTACTTGCTCCCTGAAGTCCGTGTCAGTGTTTTCTTGTGTAATTGTCTAAAAAATTATTATGAACTTTTAGACTTGCAAGTATTACTCTGTTGATATCTGGATATTTGATTCGTTGAAGATGAAATCCAGTGGTTTCCAAATCATCTCACCTTGCAACTTGCCTTATGTAAAAGAAAACTGGGGAGGGCGAAGTCAAGTCTATGAAATGCTAGACCTGACACTGAACATTTTTAACAGTGCTACTAAATAGTCCGTTCTATTGAACTGTTATTAGCAGAACAGCAGCAGAAAAACACTGAATCATGTTCTGTTGATGTCTGTAATCTATGGCAGTAGTGTTAAGTTCTCAGAACAGTTGAGGTTGGAAGGGACCTATGGAAATCGTCCAGTCCAACCTCCCTGCTCAAGCTGGGTCCCATAGAGCACATTGCCCAGGACTGTGTCCGGGCGGCTTTTGAGCATCTCCAAGGATGGAGAGTCCACGACCTCTCTGGGCCACCTGCTCCAGTGCTCCGTCACCCTCACAGCGAAGAGGCTTCTCCTCGTGTTCAGAGGGAACTGCCTGTGTTTCAGCGTGTGCCTGTCGTCTCTCGTCCTACCGCTGGGCACCGCTGAAAAGAGCCTGGCCGCATCCTCTTCACACCCTCCCTTCAGATACTTACACACCCGACAAGGTTCCCCCCTCGGTCTTCCCTTCTCCAGGCTGAAGAGTGCCAGCTCCCTCAGCCTTTCCTCAGGAGAGATGCTCCAGTCCCACCGTCACCTGAGGAGCCCTTCGCTGGACTCACCCCAGTAGCTCCCCGTCTCTCCTGTACTGGGGAGCCCAGCACCGCACACAGCGCTCCAGGTGCGGCCTCCCCAGGGCTGGGCAGAGGGGCAGGATCACCTCCCTGCGCCTGCTGCAACGCTCTGCCCGAGGCAGCCCGGGACGCCCTCGGCCCTCTTGGCCACAAGGGCACACTGGCTCGTGGTCACCTTGTCCCCCAGGACTGCCAGGTCCTCCTCCGCAGAGCTGCTTCCCAGTGCCAGCCCCAGCCTGCCCTGGTGCAGGCGGTTGTTCCTCCCTGGGTGCAGGACCCTGCGCTTCCCTTCCTTGAACTTCACGAGGTTCCTCTCCACCCCGCTCTCCAGCCTGTCCAGGTCCCTCAGAAAGGCAGCACAGCCCCTGGGGGACCAGCCACTCCTCCCAGCTTTGTGCCACCAGCCAACGTGCTGAGGGTGCTCTCCGTCCCTTCATCCAGGTCACCGATGAAGAACTGGAACAACGCGGACCCAGTACTGACCCGGGGGGACGCCGCAGGCTACAGGCCTCCAGCTAGACTTTGCACCACCGATCACAGCGCTCTGAGCTCTGCCACTCGGACAGTTCTCAACCCACCCCACCGCCCACTCATCCGACCCACGCTTCCCGAGCTTGCCGCTGAGGGTGTTACGGGAGAGGGTGCGGAAAGCCTCGCTGAGGTCAAGACAGACAACATCCACTGCTCTCTCATCTAATATTAGTTCCACGTTCTGGTTACAAAAAGTTTGTCGGGCCGTATTTAGAAGATTGGGATATATTTACTCAGTTTAGTGAACTCCGAGAAATGTCTGAAAGTACTTACAATTATTTATGTCTTCTGGGAGGGACAGTAGCTTCTGCGGCATGTCTTCACCAGACCAGTTTGCTGTTTGGAGCTCGAGTCAGACCTTCACAAGTTGTTTTTCTCTTCATCGGAGCGGTTTCAGCACATCAGGGTTGCCTCTGCCCTTTGGCTCAGCCCTCAGCTGCCGTTCTAAGGAAGCCTTTGCCCTTCGTGAAATCAGTGCTGCCTAGGCTGTATGGGAGCTGCTTAGAGGCAGTCTCGTTGGGGAGGTCAGGAGAGAGAATCGTATCCCTCTTCTGCAAGGTAATTCTTGTTTTTGGAGTGGCCTGTTATCAGCCTGGTACCGCAACGCCTGCGCTGCTGCGAGGCCCCCGGAGCTGGAGCCGTCGGAGGGGCCCGCAGGCTGCTGGAAGCCCCAGGGAGGGCTGCTGAAGCGCTCTCGCTCTTACCGAAAAGCTGTTCAAACTGCAGGAAGTAGAGAGTTCTTTTAGCGTCCATTAATGCAAGTAAAGTGTTTAAGTTTCCTTTCTGTTTAATGCAAGGTGTAAAAAATAGTGTGCATTAACTATAGTCCATTACTGAAGTGACCTCTGTAATACGGCAAGGCATGTAACTACTATGTAATACAGTTAGATGACATACATTCAGAAAATAAAGCTTATGAGTAGTTTACTCTTTAAAATTAAATAGATACTTCTGTGCTATATAGGACTTTGATATAAGATTTGGTCCAATATTTATCAAATTGTTAAATCTTATACTTGATCTAATTTTAAATAGTATTAAACAGTTTAATTAACATTCAGTGGATGTGGAATACCAATTTGAAAAATAATACCATTGCTCTGTTAGAATTCTTTTCTCTCATTAACAGAAGCTAACTGTAAAGTAAAAGGTTTCTCTTATCCCTTGATGACATAGTATAGATGTTAGAATATTCTGTTTGTAGAAAACATTCCTAGATTTTGATAACAAACATTCTGGGTAGCCACTTGTATTTCCTGTGTTTTGCTCTGAGCATTATTTTCCAAAAGCCAGCATTTATAAAAGGGGGAAGGGTTGGTACCTTTGACCAAGAAATGTAACAAAACCAGACAAGTTGAAATAGCATGTGTCTACCCTCAGCCATTTTGAAATAATACATTTTAAAATTTTAAATGCAGATATCACAACATAGTGTAGTTTAGGATTTGAAGTTTTGCAACTGGAAAGGATAGGATACAGTATTTTCCAGTACACCTCTGTTATAGATGAAAATGAAGACTGACTTTACAGACGCCAATTTATTAGGCTGTGGCAACAGAAGGAGATACCAAAAATCTAAATTGGAGGACAAATAAAAACCACAGATGCTTGAACACTGTTTTCCTTTTTTAATGATAAGTTAGTGTTTGCATGGAACATTGATTTAAAGAACCATTAAATCCCCACTTTAATCTTCTAATAATTTATTCCACTAAGGAAGAGTCAAAACAAGAAACTGATTGCTGCAGAATTAATCCGCACCCATTTTTTAACATCAAGAATGCTTTTCTTTTTATTTTGAAATTTCAGGAGCTCCAATTTCAAAGACTTACCAGAGAACTGGAAGTGGAAAGGCAAATTGTGGCTAATCAGCTAGAAAGATGTAGGCTTGGAGCAGAGTCACCAAGTATCGCCAGCACAAGGTACAAGTCCTAATGACTTCACTTTCATATGTCCCATAAATTAAAGGGCTTTTTTAGTGGTGCTTATGTCTTTCATATACATATATACATATATATATGTATACATATATACATACACACATGTGCATATATACGCACACGTATGTGTATATTTATATCCATACATACTGATAGCTGCTCATCTCCCATTAGTATCTTAAGTATAAAAAATGTAGATTTCTATGAAGAGTTATGAGAGTGTTAAAAAGGCCTCTGTAATTATTGATTACATTTTCAGTATAGTGTATGTAAAGCTTCAATTTTGCTTTAAGTTTGCTAAAGTTTGTGTTTAAGGTTCAGCCCAAGAAAAATGTGGTAGGCTTATAAATATTTGTATCAAAGTAACAGTACTAGTTAAATGAAGTATTCTTTACAATATTGTTTTTTCTGTATTAATTATCTAGTTTTTTCTGGCTCTCTTGAAGTACCTTCTGTTGTTAAATTTGTTTTAGGGAATATCTTGTTATATGCATGTTGTTAGCATATTTTAAAAATTGCAAAACATACCTAATATGTTTAACATACAGTGACAATAACTATAGCAACGTATTTTATTAATTTTTTAACTAAAAGTAGTACACTGATTTTTTAAATTATTATTATTGTTACTTCCTTAGCAAACTTTTTAACACTAAATGTGTTTGGCTGGTCATTTGTCTCGAAGATAGTAAATAATTGGTAGCTCTTGCATCTGAAAATCTTGATAATAATATATTCTTTTATGAAACAAATGTACCTGCATTTCAGATTACAACAAACTTCATGTTGATATATGTGTGTGTATATATATATATATATAGGGAATATTTTCTGAACACTATAATTTCTTGCCTTAAATACTGTTTGTATTCTTTCAGCAATAAATTTAGGTATCATTTTGAATTGTTTCCATTTTGAATTGTGGCAATAATAAATATTTCTGCAAATCAAATGGAAAGTTGTTCCTGCAAAACCTTAAGGAAAAGGAGGCAATTATTAAAAAAAAAAATCCAGTGTACCAGCTAACAGTTATTTTAAACTTGAAACTACTTGATCTGAGTTGTCATATGTCTGTATTGTTATTGGCATGAGAATTCTTCTCCTTGAGAAACTTTGAAATATTCAAGAATATTCTTTGAACAAAATGACTATTTTATACCCTCCTGCCTGCCTCCACCCTCCATTTTCCCCCTTCTATTTTCCCTCTGGACCCAGATATTCCACAGCTGTTGTTCAAATGTTGGTTTGAAACCTAAAAAAAGTAAAGATCCTATGAAAGCATAAGATACAATCCTCAGTTGTTATTATTTATAACTCTAAGTAGCTCTCAGTCCTTAATATCCAATTTCAATTAATTTCCCTGAGCAGTATAAAAGAAAAACAGTTTTTCTACATCCCAATCCAGCGAATTTCACATACAGAGAAGACCAGAGTTATTTTATCCCCTAAATAATCTAATGGTCAGTGCAGTTTTTGAAATAATATGCAATTACCAGTCTATACAATGCATTAGAGATAATACAGTTGTATCAAATACTATCACTTACCAAGATGGAAAACATAATTTACAGCATCTGTAAATATGGAGTAATTTCTGCTTTTGGTTGCTTTCTTACAGCTAAATGACACTTACTTGTGTAAAAGAGATAATGAAAGCGTAAGGGAAGAAAACATTAGCACTCAATTGAAGTTATTTTGTTGTGTATATTAGCATGTGTTAAATTTGGGAGTCTAATTAACTCTTCAAGCATGTGTTTTCAGGGGCCATAAGTTTTCCATAGGTATTAATAAAGTACTTCATAGACTTAAAAATAAAGCCTAATTATATTCTTAGTTCTTACAGACACCCCTGTATTCTGACCCCATTCTTACTTTTCTAAACTTTCTTATCCCAACTAGATCTAGTCCTGTAGCAACGATACTGTGCTGTGTTACAGTTCCTGAGGGATACTGGGTTAAAGCTCGGATCTGGCAATATGCTCTGAGAGACGTGTGTCCTTGGTTAATTCTTTGGCTCACTATCCTTTAGTGTGCAAATGCCTTCTAAGAGATGTGTGAGAAGCTGAAAAAATCTGTATTTGAGTATGAGATGCTCCCATTCCTTCACAGTTGCTTCCCATGGAGCTGGATCTAGGTGAGTTGTTGGAAGAATCAAGTAAGGTAAAACAATAGCTTAGATGAGGAGTATCAAAGCAGACACAAGTACAACAGCAAAATTTACAGTCATGAAGATGTGTGTTCTCCCAAACTGGGTGATGCACATATTTTGGTAAGGCTGACAAGAAATTAAGTAAGAGGGCACCTGAGGTACGGAGAAGGCTGGAAACAGCAGGCTGTCTGGAGGGATTGGCTGGGGACGGCTGACAGCCCAGGCAGAGAAACGCAGAGACGCCGAGCACTCAGGAAGCAAGATGGTCTGTTTTTGCTAGCCAGGTACAGTGTCTGTCTGTCCTGAGAGCGTATAAAAAAAAAGTGAAATTGAAGTATAAGACATATAAGCCTTTTTATTTTTACCCTTTGTTCAGGTTTTCTGTTCCTGAGGAGATGAGCAATGCTTTGTATCAAAGATAGCGCTTTAATCCCCTCATGCTCGCAGGTTAAATGGCAGGGCTTTAAGTGTGCTGCCTCTCCCCTTAACACAGTTAAAAACATTTGGGAGCACAAGACTGTGTTCTGGAGGTCTGTTCCTGTTCTAGTCCACTACGTATAGTGCCTGCAAGTGGACTTTAATAATAGTGATAGCTGTATGGACATTTGAGCTGGCCACATAAAAAAGGGTGGCTTGGTTAGCTGTCCATCACCATTTGGAAAGCAACACTCCTTATTTTGTCTTGAGACAATAATAAAAAATTTTCTAAGCCTGGAAAAATTAGTTAGCCCAGTGCCTGGTTTGACCAGGTCTTTAGCATTTTTGTTACATATTTCAAACTCTTCAAAAGAATCTTTTATAGTTAATATCCTATAAACCCACCTTGACATTTTCCTTATGTTTAGCAAATACAAAATGATTTATTTCCAAGCAGAACCACTTAGAATTAATCACTTTACTTGCTAATAAATATTTCTGCATGGTCCTCCATATATGACATGGGGGAGAAAATCCTGCTGATGCAGTAGGACAAGAACTGGCCATCAAAGAATGTCCTCTTGGTTTAGGTTTGTTACTCTCTTGCCCACCTGTTCTCCAGCCAAATTGTAAGTGCAAGCAACGCGCAGGAATAGCTGCCTGTTTCGCTCCCTTAAGAGGAGTGTGAAGGATGAGTACGGTAGCAGATCTTCACATCCTGAGGCATTATAATGCCATGGGTGGAGAAAGACGCAGTCGGTCAGAGGTAGCTCAGAATTCCAGTATGTCTTTATTTAGTTTATCTGTAGGTTACTTGCCTGTTAAAATCCTTTCTCCTCATAATTTTTTTATAAATGGGTAATCCGCTCAGCCCTTCTAAGATCTTTAATGACATCCCATACACTTTCAAACCTCTTAAGAGACTGAAATGACTCAGGATAATGTCAGTGTTATACATAATTAAATATTTTACATGTATTATACACTACAAGGTCGTAGGTGGCTGGAAAGAACCATGTGAGGTTTCATTTATATCCATTTACTTCTTGTTTCGTCCTATAGCATGCTTATGTTTCCCTGGAAAGAGGCAAGCAGGCTGTTCAGCCTCCCACTCCACCTCGCACTCGTCTTTAAATCAGTGACATGGCTGATTGAGGTCGGTTCTGGGCTGCTGGCGTGTCGCAGCACGTGCTGATGCAGACAGATGTCTGTAGGTATCCAGATGCAGGAGTCATACTGCCTTATTAAGCAGGTTGCCTCACCCTCTCAGGTGGGAGTTGGTTTTATGGCTCTCACACAGTCAACCCTTCCTGCTGTTTTCAGGAGTTATTGTATCTAACTTGTACAAACTTGGTTGCTGGGAACCAAAAGGCTCATGTTTATTAATTAAATTGTAAAGTACTGCACTCAGATGCTTGTCACAAACACTTTAACAAAGGAAAGCGAAAGGCAGTGAGTGGCACAGTAGACTTTTATCTTTTAAAAAATGCAGGTCCTGTTGGCAGTACAGTAAATAGTCAAAAAATATTTTGACATTTCAAGTACTGACTGGTCAAGATGGATTCAAGCAAGTCTTTGGAAAGGCCATTTTTAATTACTTCTCATTGTCATTCTGATCATAAAATTTCTGCCACAAGTCAGCTTCATCTGGGATGTAAGAAAAAAATCCCAAACTACAGCGATAACAATAATATAGTAATGGCTCCTACCAGCTGGAATTAAACGTGTATACCTGATTTTCTGTAGGTCATTTGTGTTCAAGTACATACAAAATATTTTCATTAATCTGAAGTATTTATTTAATTTGAGTAATGCTGTGACAATATGAAGTCTTCTGGGCTTTATAAAACTAACCGTATTTTATAGCTACTAGAATGGTGGGGTTTTTTGCTTTACATAACAGATTATATTTTAATTAATATTGAGAAAAGAAGATTATGTGCAGTTTCTGCAGTAGTGAAAAATATTCTAAAGGGATTCAGTAAAATACTGCACTGATACTTTTCTGTGGAATGACCGTTTATTGCATTTTATGCCTACACACGCGTTTCTACGTAAATGCAGAACGCTTATGAGGAGCGCGGCTAGAGTAGATGGTTTTGCTGGAAAGGAGGCAGGCCGCTGGGCCCAGCCGGGTGACTCCTGTGCCACTCGCGGGCTGTACCGCGGGAGGGGTCGCGGGCCCTGCGCCAGCCCCACGCTGCGGGCACTGCGCCGCGTGCAGCAGCACGCCCCGGGCGGGAAGCTTTTCTAGCTTTACTCACTCTTGCAGAAACAGGTTAATTTTGTTCACGTAACATAGCAAATATTTCAGACATTTCAAAGAGCATATTTGAAGTTTCTTGCATATATTGTAGTATATGATGCCACCAAATTTTCATGGCTAATTATAATGTCCATAAAAATTACCTTTATAAGCAGTATGTGCTTTCCGGAGGGGAATAAAAATCACAGTAATTTAAATTCTTTATTAAGCCAGTATTCATATTGAAATTTGAAAACAAACAAAAAAAAAACCCAAAGAGCTGCAATAAATATAAAATGTAAATACAAAAAGATATAATTAATTATCTTTGTTGCAGAGCTAAATGTACAATAAAATCAGGGGTAAAATTTATCTCACAGTATTTAGTAAAATATGGATAATGTGAAATTAAGATGTCCTAGCTGAACGTTATAGAGCTATTGAAAGAACATTTTTGGCACCTAAATAAATATTCTATTTATCCAAGAAATTTAGGGGGAATAGTGATTAGATTATCAGTAGCTAGCTAGGAACTACTTGCGATGTTAGATAAAACATCTGGTCCTCAGGTTCCCTGACAGTGGCTGGTACTAACCATTGCAGGGGAAGAAACCGTCTCTGTTGCAGCGTGAATGAATGTCCTTTTGTTGGAAATTGGTCCATGCCACGATTGTTTTAGGCTTTATAGTTCTTATTTAGTATGTTATAAATGCTCTTTAATCTAACCATAGAGTTCCTAGTCTCTGTATTATTAAAAATAATAGATAAATATCTGGGTTTTACTTTATTACATTTTAGAATGTAATCATATCTTTTGACCTCAGTTACAGAACTGAACAGTGGATTGTGTTGGTTTTGTTTGTTCTTTTGTTCCCAAACCCATCAGTCTCACTGCGTGTCTCCTCTTGTCCCTATGCCTTTTGGTTACACTGTGTACTTCAGTACGCTCTTATTTTAGAATTGTCTTAGGAGACTAACTCATTTCTTCTTACCTTCCCTTTCTGCTGCTTCCCGGATAGAAAGGACAATCAGAACAGGGCCACTAATTTACATAACAGCATCAGCAAATTGTCAGTATTTTTTTCATGTTCTCTTCACAACACAGTATTCATTGGCTTCTTCTGACTGTACCTACATGTTGGACAGAAGTTTCCATTGGCGTGTTTCCTTCCATGTTTGTACAATTTCTTGTTTGCTACAGGGGATTTTAGATTTCCTTCAGGTTTTGGGGCAGTCCTGTGGGTGTGAGTAGCAGTGAGAGTGGTGCTTATGGGTACCTTGAGTCGTGGTTAAGGTAGACGTACAGCTTACGGTGTATGAGCTCTTACTAATATTCCTTTCTTTTCCTGTAACATCTTATATTTTTTGTCATAATACCTTCCGTACAGCCATCCCCTTTAATTGTTATCAAGTCATTAATAAAATAATATCATCTGCAGATCTCAGTGCTCTGTGCAAAGGTAGTTAAAGCACTCATGCCAGCAGACGTTCCGGGAATATTCTACAGGTATCTTTTGTCATTTAAAAAATATAAAGTATGTTTTTGCATTAGGTATTTTCTAATCTTACAGAAATACTTTTTCGTAATTTGATATGACTAGTCGGTTATCTGAGTGACTCTGTGTCATAGACTTCGTCAGAAACCTTTGAAAATGTAAATTAAAAAATGAATAGGCTTGCTGCTCTTTTCAGCCAGTCAGAGTATTTTGGTAAAGAGGGAGGTTGATCTTTTCCTAAACATATCTTGGCTTGCTTCTATCATAAAATATTAAGTGGTATATATTTTGGGGTTTAATTAGTTTCAGTTAACTAATTGAAAATTCAGATATCCAATATATTCGGTATTGCCTACTGTACACTTTAAAGGTAGCACTAGAACAATAATTGCTTTTAATGGAGAAATGGCATGTTTTGCTAGTAGCAGCTCAATCACTTCCTGAAGTTCTTTCCAAATTCTCTCCTGTATAAGTCTTTAAATAGTTTTTAGCACTACCTTTTTTAATATTTTAATAGTCCTCCAGTGAAGAACTGCTATGGGGAAAAGAAGATTTTTTTTCCGTCAACCTCTCTGGTTGCTGCATACTGTATTTCTCCTTTGGCTCTTTGCCTGTAGCACTCAGGCAACATCAACTGCTCGCCTAAAATTACAAGATGTGCTATCGTTCTGTCTTATGTCTACAGAAATTTTAAAATAAAATATTAACTTTATTTTTTTGCACATCTACATTGAAAATAAGTGAAATTTGCCAAGTTTCTTGTTACAGCTCTGGTGTTCATGTGTTTTAGTTTGATTTCTGTTTCTGTGGGCCTGACTGGAATTTCGTCAAAGCTTTTGAATGCCAGTAGAATCGGGGAGTTTAGTTTGGTTTTTGTGCAGTTTGATCGCAGATGTTCAGATAGGAAAAAACAAGTTGTAGAGTGGCGCTGCTGGTGAAGTTGAAGAGCGCGGGGATTGAATACTGGCTGCATATAGCCGCATGTATAAGTACCTGTTGTGTTACGCAATAGCAGTAGACCAGGCCATGAAATAGCGTCATTATTCTTGGTGTGCGGGAGGTGTAAATCAGCAGCAGAGACGGAGAGGTGCTGGGTTACCCTGTCAGCTGAGCTGAGGTAACTGTCCGTAGGAGTGCTCCCGTGCTGCGACACGCGCACATAGCTTAAGCCCTCCGACAGACAGTTGTGCCCGACCAGCTCGGGTGTGTTACCTTGCCAGCCTCTGCTCTCTTGGAGGACATTTAAGCTCACGGAGAGGAGGGCGAGCGTCGTGGTGGTCGCTACGGCATGCCCTCTAGCTGCAGTCATACCGGAGGAACTATTAGTTCTTTCTGGAGATAAGGAAATCGCAGACACCTGCGTTTCAGGTTGGTTCCTGCTGGTGTTGCGGTACCGGCAGGCAGACGCGGTGACGGGGGGTGTGCTGGTACCGTTGTGCCGTTGCATTGCCCACCGCGGGAGGGGTCCGGCGGCGCGGACCGGCAGGCAGCCGTGCCGGGGGCTCCCCGCGACGGCGCGGTGCCGTGGGCAGCATCGCCCCGCGCTCGGCGGCCGCCGCCGCGCTGCAGCACCTCCGGGGTGGTCGTGTCCCGGCAGCCGGGCTGCCCCGCGAAGCACCGCGTTGGGCAGAGCTCCAACTCTGCAGAGCGGGGACGGGAAATCTTGAAGCCTTCATAGGGCCTAAAACCATACACGTGTTCTTGGGGGAGATATTTAAAGGGAAAGGTAAAGGGCAGGTGAAACAACATACTCAGTCTTAACAGGCACTTCGCAAGTCTTGACTGACGACTCTGTCGAAGCAACAAGCGCGAATCCCCGTGAAGAAACCGTTTGCCGCTGGCTGTCTGGCGGATAGGTATCTTCCAATGATGGAGGCTTAGCCAAATAATAAACTAAAAAATATTAAAGCAAAGCATGTGAAGTACATAAATTTTCAACAAAACTTGTATATTTTGCTTTTTTACAGCTTTCCACCGTTTTAGAATAACAATATATTTAAAAAATAAAAATATATTTAATAAAATAATTCAGTACTTCATTTTTTTCCACTGTTGCCCTTTTTTGATGACAACAGTGGTGTATGCAACTGGTCAATATAAATATAAATGAAAATTGCTAATTTTCTTTCGTGGAATATTGCTTAAGCTGTAGAAATGTATTTTATCTTACGGAGTACTTGCTAAGACAATAGGCTTAAATTGTCACATGTCGTGTAGTGTCTGCGAAAGGTCTATGTAGCACCAAGAATTTAGGCTAACTCTCCAGTTCAGAAGCCACACACCATAGTTGTGATAGTTAATTTTTTCAAAGAAAAAAGAAGAGCTGGAAATCAGCCCCTGGTTGTGCCCTAGGCTTGCTCGGTGACCTGAACTTGCTTCTTTTTGTGCACCCCAGCTGCACGTCTGTAAAATGGGTTCATGAGTGTTGACCTCCTGTCCTAACTTTGAAGCGCACAGCTGGAAGGCGTCTGTGTGAGACCTCTCTCTGGAAGAGCGTGAAATGGTACTGGTGATACTTGGTGCCTTTTGTGTCTGGATGATTTTAGACCAAAATCTGTTACCTGTGCTTTCCTTCCATACCATTTAATAGATACTGTACTGTAACAATATTTCTCTCTTCTTTATTTCAGAACTATACACATTGTAACAAACTCTTGAGAAAGAAAAGTATCATTTCTGCATGTCTACCCTACTAATCTAATTCTTTCTCAAGGATAAAGACAGGCTAAAATTAAGTATTTTTAGAAGTGCTGTGCAAAATGTATGGACTCTTTAGATTACACATTAATATCGGGAATAGAGAGCATGACAAGTTAAATTAATGACAGCAGAGCTTCTCAGTGGTAGGGCAGTATCTGACTACTTTGGTTTTTAATGAAAGAATGGAAGAAAATGCATTAGACGTGCTTATCAAAGCTGAAAAATTTGGTAACTTCAAGAAGTAAGGTGACGAAAACTGGATGATTAAGTCACTAGGTTGTAGACACTGGACTTCTTACAAAAATAATTTATTAAGAAATAAGTTAAATCAATTTCTTAACTGGCTTAATTGTTTATGGAGTAGTTGTCTACTTCTAGCCTATAGTCAGGGCAACTTTTACCTTTCATAAATCCTGTACATATAAAGAATTTCAGTTAGCCAGATGTGTCTGATAGAGAGATACATTTTCACGTGTGTGTATGTATATATATTTATATACATAAAGTATATATTATATCTATAAAAATGTATAATATTTATATATAATATATTTTTAAATCTTGTATATACAAGACTACAGTATTTCTATATGCTTAGCACTTTTTTTTTTGCTAGCACCACCGAACGATGTCATCTCAGTATATGAAATTGAGTTTCTTTAAAGTCAGAGAAAGAAAGTAAGAGAAGGTGCACTGTGTATAATTTGATATTCAGGTAGCATTAAGAATCTTGGACCAGTATTCACAACATCTGTCAAATAGCCTTCATATTTCTTAATTTCAGTGGAGCAAAGTATTAATGAATAGGCTTATGGTAGTTGATTAAGAACCCATCGTGTCTTGATGTGTTTACTCAGTAAAGAGTAAAGGTCATACGCAGTAAAATATGCATGTAGATTGACTAACAGGCAAAACTCAGCTTTGGATAATTATAATTTGTTCACTTTTATACAAATCCTGTTGAATTCAATGCCAATTTTGGTACAATTTTTTCTCCTGAATTTTTGACAGCAGAAATAGTTTTAAAGGTTGTAATGAGATAAGTACAAGGTTCAGCTTGCAAGCCAAAAGCTGATAAAGTTGCACAAAATTTACTTTGGCATGGTTACAATCCCCAAAATATGCTGAAAAGACATTCCGAAGTTAATGCAGTAGCTGCATTCAGTGGATGGTGTACTAGAAATGAGAAATACCTTTAACTTAGATTGAAAGAACTTTATCCCAAGGCTGTGCAAAAGCTGAGGTTCGTCCCCTTGCTGCCCTGGAAGGACCAGGTGAGGGTAGTGCGGTGGCTTCAGTGCAGGGCTCCACGCACGTCTCGGTGCCTCTGCTGTCCTGCAAGGCTGGCCGGCTTGTGTGCCGTCTTAGTGCAGTCTGACGGTCTTCGGCGGAGAGCGTTGCAATAGTTTAAGAAACTGCTGTTTGTTACCTTCCATCGGCCTTCTCTGAAATGCCTTAGCAGGTTCTGTGTTGTGCCAAATCTGGGTTGGTTTTAACCCCAGTTTAAAGTATAGCACTGCAGATAGTTTAAACTAATGCAGCTGACTTTGCGCTGGAGTGGCACGACAGAGCTCACGGTCGCAGAACCTGCTAATCCTACGCGCGTGAGCGTGTGGCCGGTTCTGCTGTACGCTCTGTTCGTGTCACCACACCTGGAATAAGAAGCGCGTGCCGCAAGTCGTGCTCTGCGGATAGGTTGTGTCTCTTGATGATTTGCAGTACAGTAAATTCCCTATGTGCAATACAAAATGAAAAATTAAATACGCAAAGGTTAAATTCTCAGGTGTAAGGTGCTGCGGAGTATTATTTACATGGGGGATCGGAACTTTGTCTACTGTTTTTTTGTACAGTTTTCTATGCTTTGGTTTAAAAAAGAATCCAAACTAGCCACTTGGTTCAGGTTCCTTTTTGTGACTTTTTTTTTCCTTTCTGCAGCTCTACTGAGAAATCATTTCCTTGGAGATCATCAGGTATGTTCTTTTATGGGTACCTTCTGCCATCTTAGTGCCTTAAGGCCCCAAAACTTTATTTTTTTGGCATTTATTGCTTGTTTTGAAGTAAACTGAACATTGACTTTGTTGCAGTAGTGGTGATATGTATCTTTTTCCAGTATCTTTTCCAAACTATAACATTAATGTACTGTTTCTCAGATATAAAGAGATTTGCGTGTTCATCTGTTCTTGCAAAAGCACATTTTGGCTTAAATAGAGGTAACTGCAGGTACTTTTCTGCCTGGACTACACCTTATTGTGCCTTTGAATTTTTGTGAGAGATGCAATGGTAACAGAAGCCTTCCTGTATGTTAAGTCTCCTTTACAATTAAATCAAAAATACTTTTGAGTCTTCCCTTTGGCTGGTAAGGGTCATGAAAATAATACTGTATGTTTTAAGCTTGAAGACTATTATTCTTTTTACAGATATTCTTAGTTAGACTGAGATAACCTTCAGTTTTTGAGGGTTTTCCTGAGAGTAATTTTTCTATTTTTGTATCTCAGCATAACTTGAACTTTCCAAACAAAAGATTAGTCTTGCAGTACATTTACATCTTTCTTCTCTTGAGTATATTGGGTGAAAGTGGATGGGATTGTTTATTAAAGGCAACATTTAAGTGTATAGGCCAAAAGGGACTGTTAAAATAATCTAATCTGACCTTCAAATTTCACAGATCAGAGCATTTAGCTAATGAGGGTTTTGCATCAATTACAACGTTTAGTGGTTGAAGAGTCAATCTTCTGAACAGTTGGTAGTCTGCTTAGAGTGATGAAGTGGATGTGCAGAAATCAACATCTCGAGAGCACACAGCAGGACCCGAAATAGGACCTTGATTCCCTGCTTACTGCTTTTTGCATTGGATCATGTTACTCAAATGCAATTGTGTGCTCTTGAAAGAATATCAGGTTAAGCAGAACTGTTTTGATGTAATAAAAATGCAATTATAATTTTAGGTTGCTTGCTAAGAGTTTATTAACTTAGTTCTGTATTGTGGTGAAAGCATTTAATTGTGTAAGGAATGCATGCCGTTCTCACAGCTATCCAGCTTCTGCTGTACAGAGAGCAACACCTCTTAGTCATCCGCTTGTTCACTCGAGCGTATTTGGAATTATGGCTATTCCGGATTCTTTGGATTCTGCCTGCACACTCTTCTTAACTTCTGCAAGTTGCTGTTATATTCCATCTTAAATTATGATAGCTCAATTGAATAAATAATACACTTATTCAAAATTAAAACATACTGCCCATCTCAAACCGGAAAATAATTTCACCGTAATTATAAAAAAGAGGCAGGGAATTTCCTATTTAATTAGTGTGGAGCTTTTTATAGTAATAGTTGACTATGCTTCCATGATTTCCTATTCATTTATTGTATTTCTTGCAATACGAAGCTTTTCTTGCATAACAGCTGTCTTCTAGTATTGAATTACTATTGCAGACGTTATAATACCAGAAGTAAGGAATCATTGCCTAGATTAAAGATAAGCTTATTTAGGTTTACTTTTCCCGGTGCTAAAGGTTCTTAAGACTAAAAGCACTCTCATAAGCAGCTACTTTCCCTAAAAATCACCCCAAAGACTATATCTTTTGTTTTTAGCTTTCCATACGCTGAAAACTAGGCAATTTTAGATGCCATCTAGGGCTGTGTTAAGATAGGGATTCCTGTGTCAACTGAGAAAAAATAAGCTGGCTGTGACATGTCACAGAACTATAGAAGAATTTGTTAGAAGGGGCCCCTGGAGGTAGCCTGGTCCTGCAGCCCCCTCACTGCCCAGAGCAGAGCCAACCTCAACATTGGATCCAGTTCCTACGTTAGATAGGGTGGTTCAGCATCACGATGGAATACAGAATTCTCTGAGAGATGAAGGGCTGTTCTGTTTTCTTCTGGTCTGCTGTTCATTTGCAGCGCCTGAGCACTTACTCTCAGACTGAGTGCTAATCACGCCAGTCCAAATCAGAAGCATGAGGTTTCTGCTCCTTTCTCTAGAATGTTTCTCAAACTGTCTACCCTCCTTTCTCCTTCCTGTTTTCTTTTATTTAGCCATTAAGTTCTTAAATGTAGTGTGTAATAGTTGTAATCGCATGGTTTCAGTTGCCATCATGGTTTCACCGCAGCTGAGTCAAGGCATACATTAGATTTTTTCCTTTTTTAAAATCCAATATTTTCAACAAACTACTTGCCTTTGTATTTAAATTTTGCTGATCACTGTGGTGCTTTTCACGTTTTTTTAAACTTTTTTTTCATGTTTTTTTTAAACAAAAGCCAAGTTTGTTTTTTCAAGTAATTCAGAAATTAGTTTGGCTCATTCTTTCATTTTGAAAACTCTTTTTTTCTTCTCACATTATTTTTCTTGGTCCTGTAATTTCCAGTGACTGTCCACAACTGGAAAAGATGTCTTTTGACAGATCTCAGTCTTTATTTTAGTGATTTCATCTCATCCATTGTGTTACATCTCATTCCGCATCTTTATTCTGTTTCCTCCTTAGTTTTTTTCTGCAGCGTATTGTCTGTTGTTTCTTTTTCCTCCTTGACTTTCCATTAGTTCCTTCTTCTTCCTTTCATCTATCCATCTCTTCTTATTTTTATCTTATACTTCAAGTCTCTCCTGCCACTCGTGTTTTCTTTTTCCTTAGAAATCTTCTGCACACACCGCCACGAGGAGGGGAAACTTAAGTGTCTGCAAAATGGTAGGACTTGAGAAAGAAGCAAAGCCCAGAAGTGTAGGAATGCAGTTCTGTTTTGAGAAGAGCAGGGCTAATATTAAACTAAAGTAGGTTACAAATATATTGCTTTTCCTTAAAAAAACGTATTTCTATTTAGTAGTGTATGCATTACTATAAATCCAGAATTCCTCAGATCTCTGTATGTGTCCAAAGTAAGGCTCACCTAGACTAGTTGCTCAGAAGTGGGTATGCTTGAAAAGATTTTGCTTAGAATTTAAATTGATATACATTTAATTTAATGTTCACATTTACGTAGTGATTGTATGAGGACGGTAGATTTTGCTTACTTGTTTACTATTAGGCTTTATTTTAAAGAATGTCAGTGGATGATGGTTTACCATCTATGATCTGAAAAATGCTGAAGCTAAAGATCAATGAAAACTCTCCCTTAAATCATCTTTTTTTCCTGTGTGCAGTTAGCAGTTTATATCAAAAAATCATCAGTGGATGATGTGATAAGATGACCTTAACTGGAAGTACTTTATGCATCAGTTGAACTATACAGAATTTTTAACAGAAATATAACATGATGTTATTTTGCAGATGCTCATAAATAGAATATTAGATCAGCAGCAATTTATAAAAGGCTATTATTTTATTCAGGGCATTCTTCTCTTGACTGATAGTGGCACACAGAGATAGGGAGACAAAAAGTCATTTTGTTGTGCATTCTTGCCTTTGTTAGAGAGCCCAAACAATCTTATTTTTTTAGCATTGTGAAAGCATTTGCTTGGTGGCAAATGCGTGACCGAACCAAGGTTTTGGTTCAAACCTCTGTGTTAGGAGCATGTGTGGCACTGCACAGATGAATTTGATTCTTCCTATGTGTTTCTCCTGAAATTGGTTGTTTGTCAGTTTGAATTTGATCTAGTGTCTTAAAATACCAAATAAACAAAATAACAAGGTCTTGTATTATTTTAACTAAAAAATTTGAAGATTAAATATTGGTGTTGAAGATAACTAGAGAATAATTTAAGTGTCCAATCCTCAGAACTCTTATTCTAAAGAATGTTTTAGTACCCACTTATATCCCTCACGGTCTGTTTCCAGGCTGGTGCTACGAGAGCTGTGCAAGTCAGTTAGGTTGATGTGGTCCTCTGCATCGCTTCTAGGGACACTCACGGTGAAATTAATGGCAGTGTAATGGTATTTCTTATCAAGCCTTATTTTAATTTGGTCATGATACTTTTTATTGATTGATTAATTGGTTACCATCAATTTACTAGATGGTTTTGACCTAAGAAAGTACTACTGTCAAATAACTCTGCTGACTGCTTATAAGAAATACTGATTTTTATTTTTTTTTAATCTGGTATTGGAATGGTATTCCAGCACTGCTTGTAATAGCAGTTACTGAGTAACATCTTAAGTACGGATATTCCATGATGGCAAATTAGACCAGTGTTGCGTGTACAGCTATGTATTATTAGAAGTCAGACTATTTCTTTTTGGCCCGATAGGTACAAATACTCAGTATTTTGGAATTCTTTTTTGAAGCATAGTGCAATAACTGCTGTGACAAAGAATATCTAATAGCTTATCTGTTTTTGTTCCTGAGTGCTGCTAGCTAGTGTGTCAAGCCCGTTCTTTGGCAGCTGGAGAGAGATTTCGTTAGCTGTTGCGCAGAATTTATTTCAGCGTGTTTCCCGTCAGCCTCCCCAGCCGCTGGCACCAAGCCGACACGCTCCGAACAGCGTCTCCTCTTCCTCGACCGCGCTGTGACGTTCGCTCTCAAAGAGCACTTGGCCGGCTCCGGCATCCACAACTTGCAGCTTTTGGAAACTTTTGCTCTTTTTGCTCGCTGAAGTTTTTACTAGACCACTGCTTCTTAACATTAACATCATTCTTGGTTTCCCCTTTGGGTGAATTCATTTATTTCTTCAGCAAGAATTTACATGTCTGGTGTTACCCTTAAATGTAATCCACATTTCCTATGTACCTCTGATGCCTGTTTCTTTATCAATAGAAACTTAACATAATGACAATTGAATGCTTAATATTTCTGTCAAAATCATTTTGATTCAGCTTATTTTTTCTTACTGTTTTGTATCCTCATCTTGTCCTTGTATTCAACACTGTTTACCTGTTTATTTGTTTATAATACAGTTGTGATGTCTTTATATCCTACTGTCTCCTTTGCTTTCTCTGATGTATAATGAGATTTTCCTGTGCTATTTCTAAAGTTCAGCTGATTTTCTTAGAATTGAAGTTATGTGTAGGAATCATTAAAAACAAACATTTTGAAGTAGTATATGAAGTAAAAAATTCATAAAATTTGGAGTAAAAATTTAGAGTAAAAGTACAAATTTTTAAGTCTCGTAACAGCTTGAAGAGACTAGGTTGCATAAGATATAGCAATAGATTTTATAAGTATTTTGCATTTTATAATTATTTCTGTTGATGATATACAAGTATGGATAAAATTCAACCCAACCTTTTAATTATGAAGCTCTATTGAGATAACAGTAGCATTACTATAATCAGTTTTAAAAAGTGATAGCTATTCTCTGTGTACTCCAGTACAGTTGCTTTTCAGAGCAGAAACATTGTGCATACTTTCTAGATAATCAGCTACATTTTTCATCCAAATAGCTTGGAAAGTACATTTAAAAACTGGGAGTTGTAGAACTTCTTCAGAAGCACAGGAAGTCAGATCCTCACACGTTGAGCTAATAATAAGTTCTTTTTGGTTAGTTTGGTAGGTGGCACATGCCTACCAGCAGACTGTTTATAGACATGTCATGTTGGAAGCACTTCGTTAGAGCGTCCATGAGAAAACAATTATTATTGAATTTGCAGGAAACTTACATAAGTAACATTGGATTTATCTAATTAATTTATTCTTTCAGATGCTCCAGCCACCAGTGCAAACAAACCCCGCGTGCCAGAGAGTGCTCATACCAATGCCTATCACGTCAGAGCAGAACCGGAGCAAGGGAACCTCTACTCTCCGGAACAGACATCTCTCCATGAAAGTGAGGGTCTGTCATATGCATTTTAAATACTAAAATGTTTCTGTATTGATTCTATAATAATGTAATATAATCATGAATGCAATAAATATCTAAATATATAGCACTTTGTTTTCATTAAGGTATGCAATGCATTTATTCCTATGCTGACTTCCTATCTACAGGGTCTGTAGGTAACTCAAGAAGTTCAACACAAATGAATTCTTATTCTGACAGCGGGTACCAGGAAGTAAGCAGTTTCCATAACAGCCAAAACTTGAGCAAATCAGAAAACAGACAACAGCATTCCGTTATTGGAACAGCTAATAACCACTTGGTGAGAAGTTCACGAGCTGAAGGACAGGCTTTAGTTCAGGTATGCTCAAAATAGTACTCTCGTTTCTACTGTCTGTAACACAGTTTTAAAGGCAATAGATATATAGTTGGACCTACACTTCCTATAGGCTGGAATTAATGATGTTAAGTTACATTGTTTTAATTAACATCTTCACTGCTTAAAAAGTGTAAATGTCTGGCAAAAAGACTTGTTCACTGACATCAGCATTCATGTGATCTGATTCAGTTACTGCAACTGAAATTAAGTACAACTTCTGAGGACTCCTGACTACAGAGTATGCTGCTATTATACTATCAAGGTAGTATCACTCAGTTAAAATTGTTTTGGCGTGATACTGGACAAAATATCCTACGTTTTAGCCCATATGTAAACATGTGCTTAAAGAAAGAAGGTATTTGTGTTCCTGTACCTTCTACCACTTGTTTTTTCCCCCTTTTTCATTAATCAGGTTGATATTAAGGTAGTAATCAAAAAATCATTATTAGCTATACCAGAACTCTCTGCAAAACTGCTCCTGAATTTCCAATGTAGTAGCTTGTTTTTAAAGAAAGCATAACTACATTAACCTAGAATGCCAAAGAAGAGTGAGGAATGGAGGGTTTTTTAATACTAAATTACTGTTTTATATACTAGGAAATTCTGGCTAGAAAAAAGGTGAAGAATTGAAATGTGAGATATTTTATAAGAAAACTTAAAGAATGAATGACGCAAAACTAACAAACGTTTTGTTTCTGTCTTTAAACAGCCTTCAGTAAATATTGCTGCCAACCGAACCATGAGACGCGTTAGCTCCGTTCCATCCAGAGCGCAGTCTCCCTCCTACGTGGTCAGCACAGGTGTTTCTCCTTCACGGGGGTCGCTGCGAACGTCCCTGGGTAGCGGGTATGGCTCTCCGTCGGTTACCGAGCAAAGAGCCCTTACTTCTAACGCGTATTCGTCCACTACGCTGCCGGCGCAGCGGGCTGCATCCCCGTATGCTGCCCAGCGACCTGCCTCCCCGACAGCTGCGCGGCGGATATCCAGGCAGGCGTCGCATCCCAACGGCGGTGCTGCCCAGTACCCGACGTCGGTCAGGATCGGCTCCCCTCTGGCCCTCACTGATGTCCAAGCCAGAGTAGCTTCTCCCTCGCAAACCCAGCTAGGATCTTCTTCCCCAAAACGCCCTGGCATGACTGCAGTCCCGCAGCATTTGGGAACAACGTTACAAAGGACAATTCACGATATGGAACAGTACGGGCAGCAGTACGAGATATACGAGAGAATGGTCCCTCCACGTCCAGACAGCCTTACAGGTTAGTAAAAAGGTAAAGACACAGCTCAAAACTCAGTACAAACCTACAAGTGCAGAAAACCAATAATGCAATCGTCGTTCTATGTATGAAGTGTTGTAGCATTAGGACGCAGCTGTCGTGGATTCTTCAAATCAGTTGTAAATGCTTATGTCCAACAATATGTGTCAATGATACTGTAAGTGAATATCAGCAGCAGTCAGGAAGTCCACTGCTGAGGCATTTAAGTCAAATGAGACAGAGATAAGTTAAAACTGAGAGGGACAGATGAAACATAAAGTATTTGCATGTTGTATGTAATTAAAGATGCTACATTGAAGGACCAGAGAAAATGCACGCCATGCATTATAGAATGATTTCACAAAATTTTTTTTTTAAAAAAAAAAACTACTGTAAGGGAGGATATTAAAAATAAAAAGCCATCCTTCAAAAAGGTAAAGTTGTGTGCAAATGAGAAGAAAGGGAAAGGATATAAGATTTCAAGTTCAGTGAAGAGTGACAAAAAGGATTTGAGATGCAATTTGCAAAAGCACAATTTTGTATGTCTGTTCACGATGCAGAAGTTCAGTCTAGAAGCCTTCTTTAGAGGGGATGCATCAAAGGATCTGTCCCCGATTGAAATGTCAGTGGAAGGGGCTACCAAACAGATCAACAAAATGATCAGTAGCAAATGATCAGGACCAGGTGGTGTTCATCCACAAGTTCTAAAGAAAGTGAAAGGTGAAAGAGCTGAACTATTAACTTTATGTGCAATATCTCACTCACGATCTTTTGGTACTAGTACGGTTTTAAGTTGACAAAAACTTGAAATTTTGAGGAGGGTTCCAGATCTATTTGGGAAATTCCAGACCAGGTAGCTCAACATCTGTGACAGACAGATTTGTAGAAACTGAAGGAGAGCAGAATCATTGAATGCAGAGATAAATATGATACTTCAGGGAATAGTCAGCATGTTTTTTTGCAAAGGTAAGTCATGCTTCACAAATCTGTTGGAGTTCATTAAAGGAAGATTGATATAGTCTACTTAGAGTTCAGGAGAGTATGTCATTAAGACCCATCACAAAAAACACTTTGAAGAAGGTGAGCTGCCGTGAATAAGAAGCTGGTTAGAAGATAAGCAATATGGGGAAAAATGAATGGTAAGATTTTTTTAAAGTGAGGGCATGTCACCAACTGAGTCTGCAGGGACATGTTAGGACCTGTGCTGTTCAGCATATTCATAAATGAAAGTAATGAGCAGTAAAAGGACAGTATTTATGACAACAAGAAGTCATTTGATTTTATATAAATGTATATATTTATGCCCGTCTGTATGTTGCTTTTAATGAGAGGTTGTGGAGTGTGTGAGGTAGCAGAAAGCTGCCACCCACTTGCAAAAGGTAAGGGGAAAAAAAGAATTTTATGCAGTTACATCAGAGCAAAATATATCATGGGCTATTTAAACATTTATAATGGCTTTTCTTCACCTTCTTAGAGCTCTGCTGCCATGGCTAGGCTGCATCTTGGTAGTGCTGGTTGGAATGGTGAGGATGCTGTAATTGATCTGTAGTCAAATAACCTTCTGCAAGCTAGGCTCTCTGGAGAATTTAAGACTGCTGTCTACAAGAAATGGGTCCCAATATTCCCTCATTTGGAAAAGAGGAAGAAGACATACTAGGCAATGGGACAGCTTGTACTGTTCAAGACAACTTCAGTAATCTACAAGGATTTAGTGAATGGAATAAAATACATGCATTTGCATTTTAACAGCCAATAAAGGCAGTGGATGACTGAACTTCACTGTTAAATGCAAAAAACATCATAAATAATTTTTCCCATAAAGTTATAATAAACTCTTGAAGATTTACCAGGCTTGCTATCTTCTAATTTGCTAGAGAATTTTACAATTACATTATTTGAATGGATCTGTATAAGTGCTGAGATTTAAGCAAGTGTTTCTGTATTAAAATCAAGATCAAAGATAGCTGATTTTTGATGAGCTGGATTGATCTTGTCCCATTTTTATTTTTACTTCATTAGCAGAAATGAAGATATTGAAATAGCTGTGATTCTGAAAGTGCTGTCTCTTTTGTAAAATGTATTTATCTCAACTTAATGTTCAGTTTTCTTCAAACTGGCTTGTTATTTATGGTTTTAGTAGGCCCTTAACGCATTGCTGCAGATTGCTTTATTCACATTGTTAGAACAGGTAAAGTTTTTAAGCGTTCTGAAATAATGTATTAAACAGAACCACTGAAAAATAGGGACTTTCAGTTTAAGCTATATATTTTAAAGGATTTTTTTTCTTAAGTAAATATCACAACATTTTTGACTCTTTTATGGTTTCTTTTTGGTTATCTTTTTAGATATTTGAATAAAAAATAAATAATTGGCTTTGGGCTTGTTTCTTATGCTAGACTATTTCAAATATAGAGATGCTATGAATAAAATTGAGTTGAAAAACTTAAAAAATTACCAGTGTATAGACAAAACCTAATCAAAGAAATATAGTTTAGTCAATTACTCTTATAATAATATTAATGCAAAGAAGATTAAGGAAGAAATGTTTGACCGTAGTTTAATACTATCCTCTATTAATGTATTTGTCTGTATTTAATGTCTTGTAAAATTTTTTTGATATAGCTAACACTTTTTCTTGGCTAAAAGAAGAAAGGTTTGCATATGACTGCTTTACTGTTTTAAATTGATACTGGGCGTATACATATTTACATCTTCTTGTTTTTAGGCCTGAGGAGCTCATATGCAAGTCAACACAGTCAAGTAGGACAAGAACTGCGATCCACTGTGTCTCCCGACTTGCACATCACCCCTATCTACGAAGGCAGAACTTACTACAGTCCCGTGTACCGCAGTCCAAATCACGGGACGATCGAGCTGCACCAGGGATCCCAGTCAGCCTTGTACCGAACAGGGTCAGGTGCGTAAAGGACTCCGCTGCTCTTCCACCGAATGTGTGCCACAGCTTCACTTGAGCTTTTCTGGAGCGTGTGGCAATAATGGGAGGTATGTAATGCCAGTTTACAAGGAGAAACTAGATGCTGCAGATCAAGGGAAATACAAGCTAGGTCTGAAGGACTGAAACAGCAGCAACTGAAAAGGTTTTGTGATGCTTGCAAGAGAGTGTCAACAGGGTGTCAGAATATTTTCCATTTGATACTGTACACTCAAGTACCTTGAAGGAAAGAGCATTTCGTGACACAAATTTTATTGCACGTTCTTGCATTCTTTGTGCATCGTTCTCTTACCAACTGCGTTTGTTCATTTTTTGTCAGTCCAGTAAAACTGTAGCTTGCACACTTAAATTACTTACCACATCTTTTGCAGTGTAATTAGTGTTTTTAGTATAGTAAATACTGTGTTTGAAGATTATGTAGTGAAACTACAATATTCCTATGATATTTGATATAATCTTTACTGACAAATTATGAACTGCTTAAGGAAAAAGTTAGCATTAGAACTGATTTTCTGTAAAGAGAAATATAAATTATATTTTGCAATGCAGTTTGTTTTTTTAAGGTTGATCACTAAAGTTGTGTAGTGGAGCAATTTGTAAAAACTGTCCAAATATTAGAGTGATTTAACTAACCAACTCTATTGCATAACTCAAATTTTGAGAGTACTGGGTATTGAAGGAGGCAAGGGCTTTTGCAATTATCCTGTCCCCGCTACTTCAAACTCTTTGTCAGAATGTGACAATGAGGAAAGTTAACTAGAAATTTAAATTCTCCATTTTCTGGTTCACTTAATATCAGTTACCTTGGAAAAACAAACTGCCACATCAGCTCTGTCAAGACAGAAAGATTTATGTTTGTATTTCTGAAGCTCCAAGCTTAATACTTTGAAAGCATCTTTAGTCCTGATTCTTCCTCTTATTAGCTTTGTTCAGGAAAAATTTGCATATAGTTGGAAAAAGGAAAATATAGTATCAGTTAAAGCAATTTTTGTTTAGCTATTTTTCCCTCTTTCGTACGGTTAGCAAATTGAAATTACTGTTGGTAGCTGAATTTTATTAACATTTTAGAGCCTGATTTCTGTTTAAAGTCACAAGCTGCATTTCTTACTTTAAATACTCAAGCAAATAAGGGTTTAAATCAGATTCCACCAAACCTCTCCTTCTGTAACTAGCCTCGTCTTCCCAGAGACGTTACCTGTGGGTATTTTAAATTTAGGAGTAACTGCTCCCTAATGTCTGATGATAGCCTTTGGACATGGAGCATCCTGCACTCTTTCTAGAATTATTTTTTGCTTACTCTTTTTAACCAAGTATTACTGTGTTTCTTCAACAGACATTTGTTATCTATTTTTTTTAATACTGATTTTGTGCTAGGAGTTGGAAACCTTCAAAGGTCGTCCAGTCAGCGTAGCACACTCGCATACCAAAGAAACAACTATACCCTGAACACGACGGCGACCTACGCGGAGCCCTACAGGTCGGTGCCGTATCGCCTCTCGGAGCCTGGCTACGGCAGGCTGCAGCACGCGGTGCCCGCTGACGATGGGACGACGCGGTCGCCGTCCATAGACAGCATCCAGAAAGACCCCAGGCAAGTCCCTTCCGCTTTCCATAACCACACGTATTTGCCAGAATAGTAAAATTTTTAATACTTTTGTTGAATAAATATGGCACCTTTTGTTGTGCGCATTTCAGCTCTGCATTGCTTAAACATTTGTGACTAATTTGGATTTAAAGATCCTGTTGAATGGCTAAAGTAATAAATTTCTTCTACTTAGCTACAGTAAGGATGAATGACTTGTACGTTTTTAAATGCTATTATGCTATTATTTCTTCTATGGTTATTTTCATTTAGAAGTTATTAAAAGAAATGTTGGTAAATTTGATGACAACAGAGTGGATTATTGTCAGTCTTTCTGAGTAATTCTTCAGAGGCATTTATAATACTGTAGTAAGTTTCTCTGTGGGAGTGGGAAAATGTCAGGTTTTGAAAATAGAAAGTACATGTTTAATTTATTTGAATGAATTTTTCATGAACAGCTTACTTAAAATTCAAAACAACGTAAATCTTAAAAAATATAAATGTACCATTTTGCAAAAGCTAATACATACTTTTATTTTTAAAACAGTTAATTTAGTTTGATGATCTAAATGCATGTCAACAACATGGCCATGTGACAAGTGTAATATCGTCATTACAATTTAATAGACACTCTTTTTACTAAAACCTTATACTTTAAAATGAGAATATCAAAAGCAGCCCATGTAAAGCTTAAGGAGTTTTACAGTACTCTCTGTTTATCTTCGGCGTGAGTGTATGATCGCTAGAAATGTCAGTTCGCTTGCCAGTTCGTTGGGGCAGCGTGGTCGAAAGTGGATCACACGTTTTGCAGGTTTAGAAGCAAGGTGAAAGCAGAACAGATCACGTTGGAGGGTATGAACTCCAGCGATGCCTCTGGAGTCTTTCATACAGAAAATTAGGACACTGAATCAGCTTTGAAAAAGATAACTAATAGCTGTGGTCAGACCGGAGTCTTACACTGAAATCTTTTGGGCTTCCTGTTTTACAGAAAACTAGTAACAAACATGATTTAGTTACTTTCTAGATTGGCCCTGTCCTTCAGTCTTGAAAATAAAAGCACTGATCTTCTTTGTTATTTTTCTTATTAATGAAAATTAATATATTTCCTATTTTAATAGATACAGAGAGACTGGATTAATTTCATTTAACTCTTCTATTTATATGTTCATCTAAATGAGGTTGATAGAATTATCTTACCTCTAACGCTTGCTAGTTGCATGTTGCTGCTGATCTGTTCTGGTACAGCTTACAAAAAGTTACCACAAAAGTTGTTTACTGATAACAGGGATGCAAAGAACTTCTAAGAAATTCTGACTTACCTTTCATCACGGATACACTTCCTTACGTTGTGATTTCGCAATGAGGTAGTTTTGTCTTGTTCTGATCTCTTTCAGTTTCTGGTTCTCGTATCACGCTATTGCCAAGGTTAAGTTAGTGTGTCTTATCCTGAGCCCCAGCCTTTGAAAGCATTGCTCTACAATAAGATTGAGGGAGCATTCGAAAAGATATCGTTATTATCGGAAAGGCAATTTTTCCTAAGAGCTTGCTGTTGTCATTAGGGAGAAATAAGCCTCTACTTACTGGGTGGTTCAGAGCGGGCACCTAAGTAACTTGCCCTTTTCAGCGACTGGGAAGGGATCCTTGGGAGACCCAACTGGCCATGCGAGTGTTAGCTTTTGAATACCAAAATATTATTCTTGGAACATCAACTATTACACTTGCTTGGATTTTCAAGAACAGCAAATCTTATATACTGGGTTTTTTTTAACTTCCTTTACAAAAAGAAGATGGCCCAACAAATGTTAGTGGATATATTTCTAACCCCATGAATTGGGCATGGATGTGCTTAATGCCTTTTCCGGGATTTGTCTACATCAGTAAAATGGCTGTGTTTAATAAAGCGGGTTTGATGAAATTGATATTAAGTTTGCAATCCCTAACTAACTCAAATTATGCAAACTACCTGGATCTGATTATAATGAAGAAATCCATATCTGCACAGGTTTTTTTCAAGTATAACTGACTTCAAACAAGGAAGAACATCCAGTGTGGAGCAAAAAATGCTGTGTGGAAGAGAGGCACCTGAGCAATGTCGTTAAATGTGTAAGACCTAGGAAAAATCTGTGCATCTGTTGCACTCTGTGTTGAAATGCTGGGAGACGTACATAGGTTGCAGTGTTTCAGTTGGTGTAATTTTAGTATGTTCATTTGTTTGTATCACCAACATAACCAATCTAACTGAAGAACATAGGATATAAAGCGTTCTTTCCCAACAGGAAGACTAAAATGTGAGGTGGCTCATAATTATTCCAACAAATCTGTTTTTCTTCCTAGCCCTGGTACTCCAGAACAAAAACAAAATTGTTGAAAAACACTTAAGGGGCTCTAGTAATTCTACCTAATAAACAAACGCGTTTATAACTAATGCCTTTGCTTGGATGTGTTCATCTAATGAAGGGAGTTTGCCTGGCGAGATCCAGAGCTGCCTGAAGTCATTCACATGCTTCAGCACCAGTTCCCATCGGTTCAGGCGAACGCGGCTGCCTACCTCCAGCACCTGTGCTTCGGAGATAACAAAGTGAAAACAGAGGTATGGCACGTACTCCTTTTCTGGTCTGGGGAAACCATGCAGAACTAAGAGAACAACTAGACCTTTTGCCTCTGTTTTCATCTTTTTGCTGTAACACAATATCCTGGACCCTTTTATGTTTCTGGTTGCACTAGGTATACGTTAATGTTGATGTATATAGGTGTGTGTAAATATATGCACATATATATACATAGATCTTCATATGTGCATGAAGATCTTCACATAGACCCTCATAAGACGCTGTCTTTGTATAACATGCAAATTGTGTGAAACTCTTTAACATTCAAGTTGCATAGACTGGCAGAGCTGTAGAAGTACGGGTTTACTGAAGTCTACATGTGTGTGTAATGTGCTGATGACTGGAGACTAACAAAAGCAATAATTCTTGAAGAAACAATAATTCTTGAAGGCTTTCCCCTGTTTTTGATGAAGATATTCTAAGGCCTCATAGAGAATAAGTGACCTGTCAAGCAAAGAAAAGAAATCCCGATCCTAGAAATACACAGAGGGCAGTATTTATTTCAGTACCTTGTGGAGGAAAGGTACATCTGAGTGAAAATACAGCTTATTGTTAAAATACCTAGCAGTTGTCTAAATTTAAAGAGCTGCTGTTTTCACAGAGCAGCTATAAGCTATTGATCTGAAGGAATTTACTTTCTCACTCATATCCCATGTGTGTTTTATCTATTATTTTCATGATGAACATGATGAATATTACTTACATTAATAAAATATTCATACAACTTTTATAAGAATGTTGCTAACTGAGCATAACAACCCACAGTTGCTGGGAGGGAGAGGTTGCACTTCTCCCTTTGATCCCCCCTCCCTTCATCTCTCTGATTCCCCCAGGTCCACTGCTGGATGCTTGTTGCCAGACCTGGTATGCACCAAGTCTGGTGCTGACTGGGCCACTGTCAACCCAGTTCAGCCCGCTGACCTAGAACAAGGGTGTTTTTTGTTTTGCCAGGTTAGTCTTCCATCAGATTACTGAGTTAAAAGTGGCCAAGATCTGACAAGTAGCAGAGAGCTGGCTGGGGAAAGGGTAATGGTGTTTTTCATCTTCATTAAAGATAACAGTGATAATCAGACGTAGTGCAATGATTATCAGGTGTAGCTGGATTTATCGGTAGTCTGTTGTTTTATGAAGTCTTGCTATTTTGTGACTGCTCATTTAGGAATTCTTAGAATATTATTTATCTGCATATGCTCATCCAGCTGAGATCTTGTGTTTCTGACAGTCACTGTCTCAGTTTTACTTATTACAGGATTTTGTAGAAATTATGAAATGTCTCTTTTGATTTTTTCAGAAGTACACAGAAATAAAAGAATGGAAAGGCCAAAATTTAAGCAGTACTTGAATGTGGCACTGAAATGTCTATGAGGTCTCAATTATTTATCCTATTTAGTATTCAAAATATTTGGTATATGTTTTCAAATCAGTTCAGGTATCAGGGTATTACAAGCCTAGCAAAATGAACTCAAGTGCTTGCATTGCTAAAACCTGGAGGTGAGCGTAAGAAACCACCTACCTGCAAGAAACCCATCTTTACTGTTTAAATTACCTGCAAAATTACACAGAAAAAATAAATTACACTTGCATGTAAAGAATATCTATCTAAATTTGTTTTTCCTTAAATAATGTGTAACGTAGATGTAGTGTTAGATGTACTATTGTGTTGACATACAAGAGGGAGATTTAACTGAAAAATATGAATAGTTATTTCTTGCTTCATTATTTAATAATGTAGAAATAAGAATTATTTGCCTTAAAAAGGAATAAACATTTTAAAAAAATTTATAGCATCCTGCAGTATGTGCTTTCAATGTAGTTTGTATCAGATAAATAATATGCAAGATGATTTTCATGGTATGGCAAACTTCCTAGCTACAGAAATCTTTCCAAGTAAATAACTATAAGCTTTATTTAAGCGCACAGAATGCCCTCACATACAGGTTCCTAGTGGCTGTTGGCATAGCAGTGGCTATGTGTGATAGATCAATGCCCATGTTTTATAACAGTGCAGATGTGCAAATACACTTAGTTTCCATTTGTTAGTAATTGATGTATTTTGAAACGTGAAGGCTCATGCAGATTATCAAATGTGATATAATTCTAACAGTAGTAAAACTGCATTATTCTAAGAATAAATTTAAGGTTTCCTTTCGAAAAATATACTCTATTAAACACAAGTCTAAAAAATTTCAAAGTCACCAGCCTTTCATTTTATTTTTATTATTCTACTTAACGGGTGATTTGACAAGTTAAAACATATATACTATTGATAGAAACCGTACATTTCAGTTGCTTTTCCACTCCTCTTCAGTTTGGCTCTTTTTAGGTGTATATAAAGATACCAGTCAATTTGATACCCAATACCAATTTCCAAGAATGTGATAGAGATAAGATTCTGTTTTTGCAAAACGTCTACTTAAAAGCTTTCACTAGATCTCAGTACTGTTTTCACTTAGAAGTGTTTTATGCTTTTTATGTTACGGTCAATGAAAGACAGTGAACTTCTTCAGCTAAAAATTCCACGAAAGCTTGTATGTGTTAATTTATTTGAAATAGCATTCTGACTTGCCAAACTAATTATTGTACAGGTTAGAATAGGAAGTGGTTTTAATCCTGAACAGCAGAATCCTTAGGATACGGTGCTTTATATCACGTCTAAGTGTTTGGCCCAGAACCACAGCCTTGGTGAGTGGCGGATTCAGGTGTGACGGCGTTCCTCTTTCACCATATTAAAGTATGGATCGTGTATTGCAAAGATTTGTATTAAAGCAAATCGGTTTATAGAAAATATTTTAGTAACTGTCAGTGATGATTTTTAATTTAAAATTAATGTTAGTCTTAAAAGTAATACTACTAAAAGTTATGGCTTTCTAAAAATTTTTAGTTTAGCAAATTATAACAAACTTCTTAATTACTTCAATCATTTGTGGTTTCTTTAAGTGATTTTGAACAAAGAAAAGCACTACATGGAAATGAGATTTCAAAACACAGGCAATTAATGTTGGAAAGTATTTTAAAAAATATTGAAAAATAAATACAACTTGTCTTGTTTAAAACAGGATTTCTTGTTTTAAGAAATTTCTTCAGAGTAAACTTTCCTTCCAAAAAGAACTTTAGATACACCAGTAGGACTGAATATGTGATAATCTAAACCAGATTTTTTTCGGTTTAGCTAAATAATAGCAGTTGACATTTAAATCTTTGCAACTTTTCATTTCTGATATTTGCTAGAAAGATATACTGAGGTACAGTAAATAATTTTTAAAAATTTACTACTTGCAAACAGAGCTTTAACAGTAACTGTTCTGAAGACAGAGAATGATTGAAATGTCCATCAGCCTCTTCAGCAAGGATATGAGTGGTTCACAGGATTTTTCACTACAGCATAACAGTCAAGATAAGATTTCTCCATAATATTTCTTCTTGGAGTAGAATAGGGTATACTCTCATTACAAAAAAAGGGGCCTTTTAAATCTGTAGAGTGAAATGTATGAAATCCATAGGAGCTGATGTTCCCGTCATTCCGTATTGCAGGTGTGTCGGCTAGGAGGAATCAAGCATCTGGTCGACCTCTTGGATCACAGAGTCCTGGAAGTGCAGAAGAACGCTTGTGGCGCACTGAGAAACCTCGTTTATGGAAAGTCTACTGATGAAAACAAAATAGCAATGAAGAACGTTGGTGGGATACCTGCCCTTTTACGATTGTTAAGAAAAACTATTGATGCAGAAATAAAAGAGCTTGTAACAGGTAAGTTTTGTATAGAAACCAGTGCAGAATTGTAATACAGATTATTTTTCTGTGCTGGACAAAATTTTGAAATAGCTGGTAAGTGACTGGAATTGGAGCATATTGTCTGGAATTTGATTTGTGCATTAGTTTTTTTGTCAATACAAAATAATTTATTTTGATTACTGACATTTAAAATATTAGCATACAAGTATAGATTCACTGGGAGAAGTGAATCTTAGAGTAGTTACACTTAGGATAAATTTTGCTTCAGTATGATTCTCCTTCATGCAGACCTAGATCTTGAATCAGTATTACTTTATTGGCTCTTATAAGTTTTATTACTGATTTTTTTTTTAAAAATCTTATGACAAGTATTAAATAAGGTCTTGCAGAATTCAAAGATGAACCCAGACTGTAAAAGTGTGTTTTAAGGTACAGGCAGACAATTGCAAGTATTCAAATTACAGAAGGCTCTCAGTTTCCAGCCTATTAGAGTCACGGTGAATGACTGTGTGCACACTTCTCATCTCTTGATTATGAGATAACAGATTCAGCTTATGACCCATGGACCTACTTGGCATTTGGTGCAGACAGAAAGGGCAGAAATAATAAATGATTTGCAGTTCTAACACATGAAGGAGCTCCATTTTCATTGAAACAGGTTGGATTTGTTAGTGTTAGATGTGTTAGGATGCACCTACTGTCTCTCTCTCTTAGCATGGGGGTGATGTGTCTGTGAAAGTCAGAGTCCTGAAAAATATGAGAGGACAGAAAAAAGCAGAGTTTTCACTTTTTCTGAAAACTTCCTATTTCAAGTTTTGATAGCTCTCTCATTCGGTTTGGTTTCATAAAACTTTTTCATTCTGTTTCAAATTAAGCTATTTTGCATTAGCTGACAGTGAAATATCTTAATCGCTTTTCTAAACAAAGAAATAACTTGGAATGGGTCCCAGTATGAGCTCTCTTATCTCTAACTTGAGCACTGTTGTGAGCCTTAGCTTAGTCACTTTGGAAGTATATTAAGTAGTGAGAATGATTCTGTACAGAATGTATCCAAAGCATATCACTTTAAATTCATATGCAGGCTTTTTTCCCTAAATATTTTCCACATAAGCAAATGTTAAGATAACCTGTAGGTTTGGTGTTTTCTCTACTAGCATACAGTTATTTCCTTAAGAATAGTTATGTAAGTGGAATACTTAAAAGTAGAATTGCACATTAGCTGCTTTGTCTGGTCTACAAAATTCGAGTTTTATGTGTCTGAATTACTTGTGCTTTTAAGACGTGAGGGATGGTTCCACAGATAAAGCCAAAATCAAATTTTTGCTTATAGACGGTACAGTCACTATTTATTTTAAAAAATAGGTATGCTGTTATGTTTCAAAAAATATATAGCACATAATCTGTAAGTAAAAATAATTTTCAAATAAATATGGTATTCAATTTGAGTTATAATGAAGGTGACTACTTCAGAAAAAGTGACACTTTAACACACAGATATTGTATGATCCTTTTTTATACCAACCACAGCAAAATGGTAAGTTTTGACCTAATTGTGTTCTGCTTAAGTCAGTGACATTGACTTCAGTTAGAACAGAGTTAGACCAATGCTGAACACTGTAGGAAAAGTCCACAGTACACTTTTGACAGAGATTTTTAAACCCTTTCTATAAATACCAATATAAAGAAAGACGTGGAGAAGGTCCAATGACTATTTGGTTAATAGCTGAAAAACTCTACCTGTGGCAGAATTAGAAGTAGCAATCCACACCCAGTTTACTGTGCGTTCCAAGTTTAAGATAATCTTATAAAAACAGAAAAATGAATATAAATCTACACCACTGGAAACACTACATGGCTGATTTCTAGTTTAAAATTAACAGTATTCATTAGTGTTTCAGCTTATTCATCATTTTTCATATAATATGGAGTATGTAGTGTAACATTTCTTAATGAGGGAAATATGCATTTTCTTTTCCTGAGGAAAGGGCTTCTTCCTTAGTAAATTAATTATATCTTCCTCATTAGCAGTATCAATTAGTAGGTATCCATTGCCTTTGAAAGAAAACAGGTATATCACCGCATGTGAAATCCCCATCTAGTTTACTTTAAAATGCAAAATTACTTTATCAAGTAAAATTAGGAATAGCAAACTTCTTGCAATCTACATAGCTGTTTTTCACATGAATGCATTTATATAAGATTTATGAAGGGAGGGATGATTTAGTCAAAACCAAGCTTTTAACCTCACAAATGACTTGGGAACCTGAAGTAACAACGAACCCCCACAGACTTTAAAAGCTGAACTTTAAAATGCTGTGGGAGGGAATATAGCTAATGAGGAGCTGCGGGCGGTTTCCATTGCTGCTGCCCCTCTGTGCCTTCTCGCCAGGGAGGTCGCTCCTCCCCGGGAGCTGATGTTCTGCACCAGCTCCTCCTCCACCGCTTCCGCGCTGGAAGTGCTCGTGGGGCCCAGGAGCTCCGGTCCCTGACCAGTGGCTTGAAGGATGTGTGCTGGTTTGGTCTGTCTAGATGAGTTTTTACTTCGCAGTAGGTCAACAGAGCCTGAAATCAATCTGCGGATTCCAGGAACTTGTGTCTTGCAAGGCTTGTACAGCTCTGTGGGGTGGAAAATCAACATATGCATGTTCTTGAATGCAGGTGCAGTTCCTAATAATTGAGTCTACTATGAAGAGACCTGGGCAAACAGCCCTGTGATATGTTAAAATCTAAGAAATAATTGGTTTATGCCAGTAGCGCGTGTTTTCCAGTGAAAGTGAGTCAGAAGCATCCTCAATAGAGGTAGTTTCTTGATTTCTATGAGATCTTTGCCAGCAGAGATGAGCCATAAACTGCTCCTCCTCCAGAGGAAGACCTCTGATCCAGGCTTTTCAATGGTTAGTTTTCTGTCAGTGTTGCTCCCTGAAACAACTCATGGTGAGGTCAGACGAGTGGCAGTGCTGGCCCAGGGGAAGCAGGAGGATTTTGCAGTTAGGATTAAGAAAGAATGAGCACAAATTCTGCCCTTCCAGACACAGTTAATCCTCAGCTTAGCTGTATGGCAAAGCTCTGTCATTGGAAGTGGAAAGAGGTTGTTTTTTATGATCCTGGCAATTCTTCCCTTTATTTCTTCAAATCACTACATCACTACATTACTCTTCATCCAGCAGCGTGATCTTCTGTGTATACAGAATTGTCTTTCTGAGGGATTGCGTCCCTGCAGCAGTTGACACTGTGCGTTGCAGCTGGTGTGTTTTTGGAAAAGGAGCCTGAGGTACCTTCTGAGGAGGTACAGAAATAGCTGCAAGGCCCACACAAGTCTGCAAACTGATCGCTCTGTGAAACAGGTTTAGTTGCCTTTTACCACTTCATTTTACTCTAATATTTACCTCTGCTCTATTCTGTATACAATCCAAAGCACTTTGGGATCGACTGTGTAAAACCTGCAGAGAGTGAGCACAAGCATCCGTGCTCAGGAGTGGACCCCCGAGCCCGCGCGGCTGCAGAGAGCTCCACGAAACCTGCTCCCCTTTCGTTAACACCACCTGACGTGAGCAGCTGCGCTGGAATTCACTGTAGTAGACTCTTCTGAGATTAAAATGCTGAGATTTAAAACCAAAAGAAAATGAAAAAAAGACATGGCTGGATACAGAGGAGGAAGTGTTATTTGCCACTGATAATTCAAAAGGTGCCACAAACAGTTGACTGTAAACAGCTGATGCTGTTGTCTGGAGATGCCTGCATGAGGATGCCTGATGATCCTATGCATGCATCAGGATGTCTCCTAGGCCTAACAGAATTGCTGGTTAACCACATTTTACATATTTGCTGAATTAGGTAACAAAATAAAACTTTGCAGAGCTGTCACATAATGGATTTTCTAGACGGAGCAATTATTTAAAATCCTGTTACAGATGCTGAGACTACATCATTAATATACCCCGTTCAAAGTGGAACCTGTAGTCAGTAAAAACAAACCAACCAAAGAACCCCTTACGATCCTGAAAGTGGCTCCTGAGTCTGAGGGAAGGTGTTTTTTAGTTATCCTGAATCGTCATTGTTATCTATTGCAAAAGGCAGATTTGTCACCTGAAAATATTGCTGTAGATCCAAGTCTAGGAGGAGGATGAATTAATATTGAAACGTTTTGTATGTCAGAACAGTCAATGTACAACCATCTTACTGTTTTTCCCTGAGAAGGAAAGGTTAGAGACAAGGAGATGGTGGGAGATGCTTCCCATGTAATACTTCTCCTGGTTAAGGAATGTTGCTTCCCCGTATCCCTATGGAGCCATTAGTGATCAGCAAACCCATCGGTTCCCACCTACTTTTGGCGAGCAGTGAGAAGGATAAAACCAAGCTTCTGCTTACAGATTGCAGTTCTCCTGGTAACTCCAGCCACTGTCAGCAAAATTGGCTAAAAGATCTAAACAGAGAGTTGTTTGACTTGCTTAATTCTTCCTGTTACAAAGCTGACCAATCTTGTCCAAGTCCAGCCCAGACGTAGACAGAAAATTCTTTACTGTGAACAAAAGTGATGATTTGCAAGTGAAGTACCCAGCATTTGATACAGCCAGGCTTAATGTTTCTGTGCTGCTGTAAAATGAAATCTCAAACAAATGGATCTGTTACTACTGTCCTTGCGACAGTGTCCCAAGACTTCAAGTAGCATCGCTGTGATAGGCAATGACCTTTAAAAAACCAACAAAAACAAAACCTTCCCTTTCGTGAGATGTTTACAGCCTGTGACAGCAAAACTGTTCTAGATTTGAGAAATTCTAGTAAACAAGCTATTGGTTTTTACATTAATTTTTTTTAATTATATATCATATGCTGCTGTTGCACAGTTTTCTGCACTCCATATGCCTGACCACATAAAGGCAGGAAAAAGGTCAGTGAAATTTCAAATACATTAGTTTCATACTTCTGTGTTTCAGTGACATCAATTATTATATCTTATCTACTTCGTTGTCAGTTTTTACTATGACTTATGTACTTCACTGTTAGTTTTCGGCTGATGCTGTCTTTTGTAGGTCAGTAAGCTAGAGCCCTGCATTCGTGCTATTATAGTGCCAGTCTTTTTCTATATCCTAGTATAAGCGATAAAGCCTACTGCATTTATTAATCTGCAAGTGAATCAGTGGAGTTTTAAATATATTTTTTAATTATATAGAAGGCCATCAGCTTGAATGCTTGAATATGTTGCTCCTGAGTGATTTTATGTGCATTATGCACAGCAAGCAGCATATAAAAACAGACTGTTATTATTTGGTGTGTTAGAAGAACAGCTCTTCATGAATAATTTCTCTCCAGTTGGGAGTACCCTACAGAAAATTTTGAGAAACCCATTGATTTGGGGGGATTTCTGTAGCCTGTCTACAGGCACTGGGAATGCAACAGCATCAAGTTTTGTCTTTAAAAGTAAGGATTCCAAACTACCCATTTTTACCAGATGTTCCAGTTCTGGGTTTTTTTTCATTCTGCAGAGATTAAACCTTTTTTACTTTTTCGTATCACCTTCTCTAGATTGCATTTCCAAAAGAAAGTAGGATTCTTGCTGCCTAAGCCTTGAGATCTTTTTTGTTTCTGCATAATTTTTGGCACGTTGTGTGAATTTACACAAGACGTGTATGTTATCCTCACAGAAACTCGCCCAGTTTGTCTATTTACAGCAAGATCAGCTGTTGCTTCCAGTGCCCACTGGTGTTGCAGGTAGCACCACAGCCGTCGTACAGAGCTTGATCTCTGGACCCAGCTGGCAGACGTTTCCTCATCACAGGTCTTTGCACCTCCACATCAGTTCTGGGTAAAGTGAGATAAATGTGAAGACTGAAAAGAAGACTATATTCCTCCAGAGTCTTGTCTTTCTTTTTAGTAGTCATTTTCTTCTTAGGAAGAATCCCTATCTCCATTTTTATCTAAATATCTTTGGAATTCTTCCAAAAAAAAAAAACCCCTCAGTCACTGAAATCTGGTGTTCTGGACTTGTGTCTCTGTTTCTGCTGCATTCCAGCTTGTGGAAATTTCACAGGCTTTGTAAGTGTCTTTTTAAATTAGGGAGGGACATGGTCAGTTACAGTCAAATTTCTAATATTAAGGTTTACTTGAAGAGTTTGACTAGCACCTTAGAGTCAGAGACCCAGGACCTTTAGAACAAAAAGCTGACTCAACCTGCAGGCAAAAGCTGTTCAACCAAACTTTTTGATGCACTATTTTATATGCCAGTTTCTTTAGTCTGGTTGACCTGTGCTCTTTTTCAGCACCCACATCTATAGACAGTTTCACACACAAATCTTTCAGACAATCCTGTTTTCTTTGTTGCTAGACCAGAGTTTACATTAGATCATCAAGGTTATTTGGCTTTAACTCGTCAGGTTCAAGGATGGGATCTAAATCATTGAAGAGTTTTTCTCTAAGTGGTACAGCTTTCAATCTGGAAAATCAGAAATATGGACACGGCGCAAGACATGGTATGGCGTTTGGAGGGTTACGTCTGGTAGTTGCCTCCTATCTGCAAAGTTGCACACACTTTTATCAGCTGCCACTAGCTGCTCCTGTCCCTGGTTGCATATTCTGTTAAATTATCCGGGCCCCAAAACAACTTCAGAGACCTCAGATCAATCCTGATCACACCGTGTGCTGTCTGCAAGCATCGTTACGCCAAGGCAGGTGGCGGATGGGGGCCACAGCACTAGGGCATCCCTCTGACCAGCTGCAGGAGGCCCCTCAGTGCTGCTGACGGTTGGTACTCTTCACGAGTCCTCTTGTTGAGGACTTCGGGCTTATACGCAGGTTTCACCTGTGTGATAGGTATTTGTCTAATGCCTTCTGTTTGTCTAATGCCTCATTTCTGATGTTATATCAGTTCTAAGAATTGTTTCAGAACAGGATTGGAAAAAGGAAGGGGAGTCTCTAAAGTACCTCCATGAGTGACTTCTGTTGGCTTTGTGAAAGGACTTACCTGCCCCTGCTAGGACTCCAATGTAGAGTACCTAAAATCTGCTAAAAATATATATATATATATCTAGTGCATAAGCTTATACACTTTCCTTTAGGAATCTTTTATTAAAGCTATTTAGATTTTTATATTGGTTTTGTTGATATCTGATGTTATAGAAGGCTTGTATCTAAGGCTTTTAACTTAAATCATATCCCTGAATAACCTGTTGAGCATTTTTATTGTGCTTTCCTCATCCTGTACCTTCTTGAATTATTTTTTTCTCTCCCGTTCAGCCAGTTTAGAGAAAAACATATTCTGGTTCATCAATATTGTTTGCATAGCTTGATATGAGTGCTGTATTTTATTGTATCTTTTACATCTTAGCCATTTAAAAGCATTTTATCTATAGTTAAATCAGTGTTATATATGTTTTCATTATTTTTTCGTACTTAGGATGGAATATTTTATCAGAGCCAGACATCTAGGTTTTTGCTATACTAAATAATCTTAAATATGACCAGCAAAGTTTCTTAGTTTTTCAGGAGGCAGACGTACTCCTCAAATGTTGTTTTTATTTTTATTCTTAAAATCTGATCAATTTAAATGACCGGCTAGAGCTTTGGAGCCAGGTTTACATGTGTTTGTTAAAGACTCATGCGAGGTGCGAACGGTGAGGTACTTTCTCTGTGTCTGTCCGAAGAAACACACTCATGACAAAAATGTCCAGCTATTGCTAACAAAGCGGTTCAGGCAATGACAGCAACTGCAGATTTTCATGCAGATAAAGTCTCTCAACTTTATCATGCTGCTTATCCTCGTTTCCTGAGTAGGATCGTATTAGCTGATGTGCACAGAAATGTAAGTTAGAACCGCGATCGCTGCGAGACCTGCAGGGATCAGAATTCCAGGCAAAACCGGGCAGGCAGAGATGGCCCTGATCAGAGAAAACACATAGCCCCGCATTTTAAGTGTTGCTTCACAGCAGTGAGGAGTAAAAAGGCATTCCTGTTTAAATGACATGCCAAATTATACTGTAATCCCAGGAGTCCTTGATACAGCTCCTCACACCAGCTCCTCTCATTTCCTTATTTCTGAAAGGAAACTTCCCACACTGTACCTGCCTTTGCCCTCAGTGTTTATTTCTAGTAAGCCCTAAATTTGGTCGCAGTATCTTAAAACAAACACTCTATAAATAATCAGATTGTATTCTCATCTTTAAAATAAAGACTAAAGAGCTGCATAATACAGTTTTATCTTGCCTTCATAAAATAAATGGCTGAAGGCTTCTTCCAAATTAGCAAATGGAGTGTCCTGGTGAAAGCTTTTGCGTTCAGATAATGATCGCAGGGAAATAAATTATTAATCGTTTAAACAAGCTGCCTTCTAAAAAAAGTCGAGCCTGTGGGCAGCTTTTGACTTAGTTTCTCAGGGGAGCTCCAGGGATCTGCCTGCTGTGATCCCTCCCCGGCTAACGCCTGACGCGTCGTCCTTGCTGCCGTGGCATCTCAGGGGGTCGTCACCCAGCTCCTCCAGCTGTTTCACGAGCCCTTAGATATCTCGGGGCCGTCGCACCTGGCAGGACGGAGAGATTCACCTCTGTGAATAAACACGCAGCAGCATTGTCAAAGCAAGGCCACATAAAATCAAGCAAGCTGTTTTCTCATGTGTTATGTAACTGTGGACAATTTAATATCTAATGGTAGTCTGAGACTCGGTACAGAATGTATTTCTCTTACGTAACTTGCTTTAACAACAAATGTTGGGGGGGAGAGTTTAGTTGGGATTAGTTTCTAGAACGAATCACAAACTGCACAAAATGCAGTCTCAGAAGTGTAACGCCCTAGGGCCAGGAAGCGTTTAGATATCTCACTGTTAGGTTGCTATGAAGAATTTCTCTTTAGGAAAGCATACAGTCACAGAAGATATTTGTGGTGTGAAATTGCATATGTATTGCAATAGCTTTATGTAATCAAACTATTAAACCTGAAGAATAAGTAAACTTCAGCTCATTTTGAGTGTGAAGATGTGACACAGTACAAACTTGGAAGCCACAAGCAATTTATGAAGCTCTCTCTCAAATCTTCTGTAGCACACTTCCAGCTAACTTTAGAGACTTCTTTTCCCCCTTTCCCAGTTTATATATCAGTTGTCTGTCTTACTTGAAGCCTTGTTGTACAGGAGCTGGAGGGAAAAGTGAGAAGTAATTTTTTCCATGTCTCTAAAAATGTCTGTATGATAGTATTAAAATTTAACATCAGTTATCTCTGAACATTTTGACATGTGAAGTGTCCATTGCAGTAGATTTTTCATCTTTAGTTCCTCGGGACTATGAGACTGTGAAGGACATAGTCTGTTCTTTAGCTTTTATAAATTAATGGAGTATCCTGTAATATGTTGAAGTATTGGAATGAAATGCACAGTTTTCACAGAAGAAATAGTTCTGCAAAATAGGTGTTCAAAAAGGTAACCAGACAGTGGGTACGAGAAGGAATTTTGGAGAAAAGATTGAACAAAAGTCATTTACAAGCATCAGCAGAAAATTAAACAGTTGTCAAACGGGAAGTCTAAAAATATGAGAGCTCCTGAACAGATGGGACATGGTTCCTTCTGGAAGGGTAACGGGATGCACAATCAAAGGGTCTGCGACCGGCTCCAGCCGAGCAGAGAACAGGTGCGTGGAGACGAAGCTGCCTCTCAAAACTGGTGGAGAGCAGCAGCCTCTGAGGGCCACAGACCCGCTCTCCGTTGTGAGGAGGTAAAACTCCGGGAGCCTGGGGTTTGCCGCAGAAAAGAGCAACTCTTGAGATGAGCCGCCAGATTTCCATCCTCATTTGGTGAGGATCAGGAACTCTGGGAAGAGGAGACCTGAAGACCAAGGTGAGTATAATCACCTGATTGTATGGAGAATAAGAAAAGGGGAACGGGGCATGCATTCCTTGAAATGTTCAGAAATTTCTGTTGAAACAGGCTGCAGGGTTGTGTATCCAGTGCCTTTTTACCAAGACTGGACCAGGCAGGAAGAGGCTGTTGATGGTGAGGTGCAGCAGGCAGAGGAAGGCCTCAATAAGGCAGCAATAAACCTCAACTCTGTAGTAAATGACTTTGGCATCTTGTTTTATATTACGTTGTATGCTGAGTTACTCCGGCAAACCCAGTAGTGACCTCTCCAGGAGCAGAAGTGTCTGCTGTAGCGTGAGTCTACACCAGCTCGCACTGACAGTCCTAGCAGATGTTATGGTAATACTGATAAATGCAGGGAAACAGCCAGCTCCTACGTGCTGCCAGCAGCTTGTGCGCGCTGTTAAATGAGACTGCGTTCAGGGTGGACTGTGCAGAGCTCCGCAATATGGCTCTTCCTCATTTTTCACGTGTTTTATAAGCAGTATTTTTAAGTGCATACATATAAGTTATAGCCTTGAGTTTTACTTGATAAGATTTTAGAGTTTACAGCATTCTTGGTCTCTCTGTTGGTCTCTCTGTCTGTCTTTCCCCTCAAAGAATATGATTCGGCATTTGTCGGGCATACTACAAAAAATGGCAGATTTTTTTCTTCCTGTTGCAGGAAGGTGTCAGTACGGGATTCTTGTCTTTAGATATCCAAGAAAAGTATTGCCATTAGCGATATGTAGTGACCTGGAAGCACAGGTTTCAGGACGACGGAGGGGTGTTTTGCAAAATGAGACAAGTCCGAGCACTAATAGGGAATGTACATCTGGACTCCTATAGTGCGGTGGGGAGCAGGAGCTTCTCCGCAAGCAAGAAAGGCAGGAAATTCTCCTGTCAAATCAGCGCGTGTTTCCGTTGGCTAGTTTTCCTCCAGGAAGAAAGGAAACTATTTACACACTAATATGCAGGTTTTCTTTCTCAGTATGGCAGGAAATATTGCTGCTGATCTAGTGTTAGGTTTATTCTGGTCGTTATTTCGCATTCCAGCTCTTTCATGGAGGAGTTTACATCCCAGTCAGACAGCCAAGCTGAAGGCTGTTGAATAAACTGAAACCTGAAGTTTACAAAATATTATTTCAAGTCTGTAAGGTGAATCTTTTAGTGGCAGCTTTGCTGACCACTTATTGATCAATACTGTTGGCATGGAAAAGCTGTGCTGCAGACTAATTCATTATGTTTTTCTGGCTATGCGTAGGTATATTTATTTTTCCCCTGTTTAAAGCGATGTCTCTTAAGTTGTTACGGTTGCTGCGTGCCGTAAACCCTGGCGAGCCTTTGCTGATGCGGCTGCCCTGCGCTCCTCCCCTCAGGGGTCCTCTGGAACTTGTCCTCGTGCGACGCGGTGAAGATGACCATCATCAGGGACGCTCTGTCCACGCTGACCAGCACCGTGGTCGTGCCCCACTCCGGGTGGAACAGCTCTTCCTTCGACGATGATCATAAAATTAAATTTCAGACTTCCCTCGTTCTGCGCAATACTACCGGATGCCTGAGGTAATTTACTGCTACAGGAGACTTCGTGTTACGGAGGAGCCCTGTTATCCAGCAGATTCTTTTTATGGGGTAACTTTAAAACAAAATAGCTGTTACACTCTATAAATTCCATTTAGTTCGACCATGCAGGCAACTTTTGTATTTGTTTTTTCCTACATTAAAGGAACATGACAAATACAAAGTTAGGCACTGGGAGATGTTAACTATTATGGCATTAATTACTGAGATTTCTATGGCTCATGAAAATTATTTAGAAAAAAATGTGCATTTGGTGATTCTTTATTGCTGTATACATTAAAAAAAACTATGTATGTATGTGTATGCATATCAGTAAAGAAATGTTTGACTATTCCTTTTGTGGATTTCTCAAACAGCAATAAGTATTCTTCAAAATAATAAAATGCAAAACTTAAAATATCTAAAAAGAAAATTCAAGGACAAAGGCTAGTATGTGAACAATTTCTGTTTATTTGTAGGTCTGTTTATCATTTAGTTTAATTTCAAATCGTGTTCCATTAAACAGCAGAGCAAGGCCGCTGTGTTTAAATGCACGGAACGGGGTTGCTTTTTATCTGCCGGTGACCTTTCTAAACTGCAGGATATTTTCACAAGCTACTCCTCTTTTTGGTCATTGTGTTATTTTTCAAGACGACAAGCCTGACGCTGCGGCTGAGCCCAGCCGTAGGTAGCGAGCGGCTCGGGGCAGGGTGGCAGCTTTCCCCCGCGGCTCCCCGCTTCCGACACGCGTCTGCTCCCCGTCTCGGGCAGTGTTTTGGGGGCCCTGGAGGCAGGTGCTTGTTTCCACCCTTTGCCGTGTGTTACTACGCACGCTGCAGCCTTTCCCTTTCCTGACACCCTCATTTATATATTTATACATCTATGTATCACTGTTACAAACGTTAGCGAGGCTGCACCACAGGACGGGTCACTGACCTTATCTGGGTTTTAAAAGAGGCGACAAAGGGTATTTTTAACTCGGACAAGTTCAGTGATCTGTTCTGCAGTGGACACAAACCCCAGAGTTGCGTTAGGACAGCTGGGAAAGCTTGGGATGGGAGAGCCCGTGGGACAGAGATTTCTGCTTATGGTTGGTTTTGTCAGTGAATCACTTCGGGCTCGAAATTAGTTTGAATTATATTTATCTTTTATGAAAAGTGTGTGGGGGTGGGAGAAGGCTGTTGCACCAAATGGTAGGTTTGCTTTTAACTTCTCAAAGTCATGTATCAAGCAGCTGTATAAAAGACTCCTGGATAAAATGCAGTACATATGTGTGCCTGTGAATGCGCTGTGCGTTCATTTACATTCTTATTCCTTTCAACCCTTTAGGAATCTAAGCTCTGCAGGTGAAGAAGCCCGAAAACAAATGAGGTCTTGCGAAGGGCTGGTCGATTCGCTGCTATACGTGATCCACACGTGTGTGAACACGTCAGATTATGACAGCAAGGTGTGTGCATACTCTAAGTGATTTTTACTACCGAACCGTATCTTTGATACAATCTTTTGGGGGTTGTATAGTGTAATTTAGCACTGTGATGTGCTTAGCTTGACTGGTCTTCTCTCCAAACCTGAAGTTATTTATGCACAATCAAATTCTGTTGCGTAATGCAAATTAACTAGTTCTGTGCTTTGCATTTTTGACAGCATTGAAGTATTCATTCCTTGATAAAATAATAATGAAAAGCACTCGTGCTTTTTATTTTCAAAATACCAAAAAATAAGTCACTACAGCAGAGATGACTTTTACCACTATTTTCATAACCGGGGATGTCAGCAGAGACATTTCAGTTCAGTTCAGTTTCAGAAGCAGGGATGCCCGAGGCCCAGAGTTAGAAATTGGTGCTTGTGCTCCAGATGCCTTTTCGTCTCTGCTTAGTTTGTTTGGTGTGCAGTATCGCCATGTGAGAAAATAACTAGCTACGTGACACCTTTATGCTTTGGTTTCAGACAGTGGAGAACTGTGTGTGTACCTTGAGAAACCTTTCTTACCGTCTGGAATTGGAGGTACCTCAGGCGCGTCTGCTGGGCATTAATGAATTGGACGACTTGTTAGGAAAGGAATCGCCTAGCAAAGATTCAGAGCCAAGCTGCTGGGGGAAAAAAAAGAAGAAGAAAAAAAAAGCTTCACAGGAGGATCAGGTTTGCCCTTTTCTTTGTACAAATACATCGACTGTTGTTTAGCCAATGGTTTAAAAAAAAAACATATGGCTTGGACAAAAACTGTCATATGTTGAATGGAAATATAGAGGTTTAATGTACTCACAACTGCATGTTCATTTCTCAGTGGGATGGAGTGGGCCCTATACCAGGATTTTCCAAGTCTCCTAAAGGGGTAGAAATGCTGTGGCACCCATCTGTGGTTAAACCGTACCTAACCCTGCTCGCGGAAAGCTCCAATCCAGCCACCCTAGAGGGCTCCGCGGGATCCCTCCAGAACCTTTCCGCAGGCAACTGGAAGGTAACGTTTTAAAACCACTTCATAATTCTGGGGGTGTCTGAATTCGCATTATTCCTCCTGTAGTGGTACTTTAGCTGTTTGCTTTCAAAAAGATGCTGGAATGGGTTTAGGAGGGAACATGTGATCATTTTCTAGTCTGCATAAGAGTGTTTCTCTCCAGCATGTATTATTGCTTATACATTGCAGAACTGTTACTTCCACAGCGTAAAGCAAAAACAAAGATGGTAGCAAGAAGAGCAATCTGGAAACTGGCCTTGACATCGGTACCATTTATTTTAAACAGTGAAAGCTTTTCTCCAGTGCACATTAGAGTTAAAAAAAATCTAGCTGTGAATTTTCGTGGGAAGATACTGTCAAAGTAAGACCAGTCCAAATACAAATATATAATATGCAATGTAACACCCCACAAGAATCAAGACTATGGTACTTGATATACTAATTGGTTATCGGCATAAATAGATTGTTTCTATTTGTTTCATTATTTTATAGTTTTTTTCCATATATTCTTGCTTTTAGCCCTTGCATACAATATGTTGCAAAAGCACCGCTTGAGAACTCCTACTAATTTTATGTATGTCACAGAGAGATTAAAAAAAAAAGTTAATTGCTTCCTTTGCTGTAGAGAAACAGCTGAGACTTTTCATTTTATGACTATTTTAAAATTAGTCTTTTTGCTTAGAATACTATTCCCACTTTAGTCATCTGTTAAGATATTTTGTCTATTAGCTCATGTTTTTTAACTATAGTTCTGTATCAGGAATGAGCCAAGAACAGGAAAGAGCCAACCCTCCATAATAACAGAAAAGATATGCATTTAACTTATCATCCTTTCTTTGGAAAATGTCCCCCCTAAAATACTTAAGAATTACAATACTGTGAGAGATGGTATCAATTGTAGCAGGTTTGCGAGTAACCGTAGTTGTATTCCAGTTTGCAGCGTACATTCGAGCTGCTGTCAGAAAAGAAAAAGGACTGCCAATCCTCGTGGAGCTGCTGAGAATGGATAACGACAGAGTTGTTTCTTCCGTGGCGACTGCCTTAAGGAATATGGCATTAGATGTTCGTAACAAGGAGCTTATTGGTAAGTACAGAACTGCACTGAAGCAAGCAAGGTTACCAACGTGTCAGACCTTATACTGAAAAAATACCAGGATGAGATTCTACCAACAGAAATAGTATAAATGATTTTACTATTCCATGTCACTTGTGTCACAGAAATTAATCTTTTTGACAGCAGTAGCTTTTCAGAGTAATGTTGTCTTTTTGGTTTGCCTTTAGGCATCTTGCATAGCAATCTCTTTACAACAGATTGAAGTCACCTCAGCTAAACTTCACCAGACAGGAAACCATCAATACAGAATATGATAGAAAACACAACTCCACTTCCTTGGAGCTAAATGGTAACTTTCTTAGAGGGTTTCAAGGCTCCTTGCTTATTGTAAGAGGATATGACAGCTCTGCTGTATACCAGTAAATACTTTATTTAATAGTACTAGGTAGGGAGAGGCTCCTAGTAAAGTATTTCTGCCAAAAAAACAGGTGTAGGGCAGTATATACGTGCCTTTGCTGAATTAAATAATTGACGAGGGTATTTGCTAGAAAAAATTACTGTTTCCCTTTCAATATTTTAATACTTTGAAGCACTCATCTGTGCCTTTCTCATCTAGCATTTTTCCCAAAAAATGAATAAACATTTGTCCTTCCTTGGTCAGGAATCTCAGAATCTGTTACGATGAGTGTTGAGCATGCCTCGCCCTCAGCTTAAGACTGATGTAGCCTAAATTAATCCTGCTAAACATGTCATGGTGTAGAGAAGTTTGATTTTTGTTGTAGAAGAATTTTCTGGTTTAAACTAATGTGATAAATGTGTAAGAACTATTTGTGCAGATAGCAGTATAGTTATTCTCAAAAACACAAATACAGCTTAAAAGAGTTTCATTATTTATTTCTGAAGCTTCTCAGAGCGTACTTTCCTGCAAAGTATGTGTTCTGTCAACAAGGAATTATTTTAAAAGTTGTGTTCTATAACACCTGCGCCATACAGGTAATACCCAAGTGACGTTTTCTTTTCAGGACTTTTTTCCTTTCCTGGCAGAACTTTTGAGTTCAGGAATGCACCTCCATCTTCCCTCCCCTAACTATCAAAGCCTAGAATTGTTTGCTCTCCAGATACACTGCAAAACAAACCTTTGTACAAAACATTTTGAGAGATGAAGGGAGTCATAAACTACCCTATGCCAGTAACCAATTTGGTGTGACTTCACCACAGTTGGTAAGGGCAGGGGTAATGGGTTTAGGTGGTCTGAACTCTGAAGAAAATGAAGTTGTTTCAGAGTAGAGATCAGGGACTCTAATAAATAACAATAAAAATTGGTATGTGCAAACATCTGTTGGTGATCTTGCTAAAAGATGGGCAATGACAGAGCACTACTCTTTTCAAACTGTGTGTGACAGTTTTGCGGTAGGTATACAAAGGAGTTCCTTTCGTTTGCAGATTTCCTTGGGCATATAATGCAAGTAGATAGTTAACGGCTTTGTGTGAAGCTTATTCGTTATTCACTGTTACATACAAATACCTGTCTTCAATAAAACCAATTAATAATCATTCCATTATCAACACAGCCTAAACATAAGAAAAATATTTACCTTAGCTTAGTTAATTTCCTTTGTTTGCATTGTGATTATTCCTGTGCCTAGTCAGTAATTGAAATCTGACAGAAATGAGATCTGATCTCTTGCGTGTGACAAATAAGGTGAACAGAATGTCTGAAAGGAAAACTTCCAAGCTACTGTAAGGATTTCTTTAACCCTCCCACAAATAACCTAGGAATGTGCACCACCCCTTCAATCATAAGAAATAATGTAATAATTTTCCTTGAACAATTCTGCTTCCTCCAAATAATTCCCATTTCCAAATGATCCTGCTGTAATACACAAATACAACTTATTTCTCACATTTTTTAAGCCAGAAGAAAAAGAATTTGTTTGAAAAATTGACGTCTAGTCTCTCTTGCCTCTGTAAAATATGAATTCCTGGAAGTTTTCCATTTTTTTGATCCTATGTTCCTTTTTATTGCTTTCAGATCCAATTTTGTGATGAGTACTATAATTATACATATTAAGTAAGTACCAGAATGTATTTTCTTACTTGGTTCTCCTGATGTTTTTTAAAGGTAAATATGCTATGCGAGATCTGGTGAACCGACTTCCCGGAGGCAATGGTCCAAGCATACTGTCTGATGAGACCGTGGCAGCAATCTGCTGCGCTTTGCATGAGGTCACCAGCAAAAACATGGAAAATGCCAAAGCCCTCGCCGATACTGGAGGAATAGAAAAACTGGTGAACATAACAAAAGGGAGAGGTGACAGGCAAGTGGGCAACAAACTTCATAACTAAAGCGTTTCTCTATTCCATTTCAGATGTTTTAACAATGTGGGAAATGGCTTTTTGAGTAGAAAAAGGATCTGTTTTTGCAGTCCTCGTCTGTTGATGAGTAGCTACCAAAGCCTGAAGCATATTGGGGCACAAGAAACAGTTGTTATCTGCCATTCTCTTACAATGTGTTATCTGAAGCTTGTGGAGGCTTTTAGAGTTGCATACAGTAATCATATTAATAGGGTCTATTAATGTAAAATGATATAAAATCATGTAAAATTTTATGCAATATTGATACCATGTAAGATGGTATAAAAAAACCTGTCCTCTCAGTTGAACACCTAAAACATTAATAGAATATTTAGAGCTTTTCAAAGTCAAAATATGTTAGCACCTTTGCAGGGATGTATCACAACAGCTATTAGTGAAAGCTGGCATGTCCGGTCGGTAGGTTGTGAGCAGTTTATCTCTGCAGTGGGATTTTCTGGAATAGGTTTGCACAACAAGTGCCGACTGGAAGATGTGGCTCTCTGCAGAGTCACGCACGTGTGCCTGTGCCATCGGCCTGGGACGCTGGAGGTCAGCTGGGCTCAGCACGGGGCTTGGCCTGGGCAGTCCTTATGCAGTACTTTTCAGAACTGGAGAGCTGAGCAGCAAGCAGCAGGATCACGAAAGGGCTCTCGAGTCTTGCAGGACCAGCGCCGAGTCACGACTGAAAAGCCACGGACCCGCTGGGCTCTGAACAACGTCTCTGCTCCAAACTCCCCAGCATATCTGATAGGACCCAAATTGGCAGGACCATTCCCTAACCCTGGGAATCCCAGCTCTCCTTTCTGCGGATAGCGGGAAGCTGATACATAGCCCAGGGTGATTTTGCAGTGTCTGACCAGATGGTAAGGGAGAAAAAACAATCTCCAACAACAGAAGTTGATTGGTGTGAATTAAACGTGCCACATTTTTAACAAAATCTATGACTATGGATTATATTTTGAGTATCCAGGATTTATGTGGCTGTGAATGCAGCAATCCCTTACGTGACTTTGTCTCTCCCTGGCTACTGAGATGCAGTGTACAGTTGCATCTGCATGGAGAACTTTGAGATGGGACACTCTGAGCAGATTTAAAATCTTGCCAAAATACTAGTTGGATTGGCTGACACTACAGTCTGCAATTCTTTTCAGTCTTTTCTTTCAAAAGGTGAATTTGCATGAATCTTCACAGTGACAGAAAAAGGCATATATTTAGCACGGATGCCATGCTGGCATTTAATTTCAAATCACCCCTTCAGTACCACTGCTAAGTTTACTACCATTTCTCTTTAAAAAGGTGACACAATTTTGTTTATAACACCAGATAGAGCAATTTTCTTTTCCTAGCTTCACTCTTGAGAATGGACAGGTGTTTTGTTAAAAACAAACCCAGTGTGAAGCAACTATGTAATGGCAGTTTTCATGACATGTGCTCAATAAAATGTTCCTTTTCAAGATTTTTAATTTTTGCAGACAGTTTCAATAGCTATCTCATGCTTTCTGTCTGTATTTCTCATGTGGATGACCCGAAGAGAAGATTTCTAGGCCAGAGAGGGCATTAATTGTCATGCCTCATCATGTCCATATAGCAGCCTTTCTTTTGAGGCTGCTGACCCAGCTGTAATCACACTGTTGCAGTGCAGGTATGCATTTGCTGCGACCTGGAGAATACGACCTGGCTCACTTCACAGCTGCAAGGTTTATGCTATTATGTAGCTCAGAAAGCTTTTTAGCTTTTTTTTTTTTTTTTTTTTTTAAGTGGGGTGAATACTTTGTATTACTGTAATATTCTTTGCTTCCTTAGATCTTCACTGAAAGTGGTCAAGGCAGCTGCCCAGGTACTGAATACGTTATGGCAATACCGAGACCTCCGTAGCATTTATAAAAAGGTAAATTACAAAATTAGCATCCACATGGAGGCAGTTGTGCAAAAACTCTTAATTTAATGAAAAGCAATTTATTTTGATACTCTCTTCTTGTCACTCCACAGGATGGATGGAATCAGAGTCATTTTATTACACCAGTGTCAACACTAGAGCGAGAGAGATTCAAATCGCATCCTTCTTTATCGACAACAAACCAACAGATGTCACCTGTCATACAGTCAGGTCAGTCGAGACCTGTAAAGAGATGTACAGAAGAGCTTCTTCCCTTGGGGTACCTGGTATCCCTCTTTTTGAACTCTAATCGGCTCAGTTCACTTGTTACTCTGCCTAAAACATGGACTTGTTACGCTGCCTAAAACATGCTCTCTCTTCCCTGTATTTAAATATATGAGCAAGACTATTCAAGTACTTCACGTACGGTGTATTACCTTAACTGATATTGTTGGCAGGCTTCAAATCCCGCAAGATTTGTAGGTGTCTCAACATTAGCATTTAGTTTGGATAAGAAGCACTTTTGAAGGAAATCTCCCCACTTACTCAATGCAAATCAAAGTGCAAACAGTCTCAGAAAGTGTGAATTGTATCCCCTTTGCATGAAACTAAGTCAGATGCTGTGCTTCCAGAGCACTGACATGCTCTAACTGCTAACGGGCAGTCAGGCCGCGGGACCGGGGAGACCTGGTCTCCAGTAAAACCCTCAGCACGCACAGCGTGGACCTCAGGTCTTTGTCACCAGCGGCTTCCCGCTACAAAGGCTCCCCTTTTGTGGTGCACGACTTGATGTTGTAGGTGTAGCCTCACAGCACGTGTGTACTGGACTGCATAGAGAGCAACAGCCTAGTAGTGAGGAACCTATTTTCATTCCTGGTAGTGTAATGCCAAATCAGGCAAGTAAGTCAAATACAAAAATCTTACTTTTCTGACTCCTCCTCATTCATTGCAGTTTCACCAAAACCTCCCCTTTGTTCCTATAACATCTCCAGTGCTAGGACGGAGCTCTTCAGAAGGCTGGTATAAACCCCCCTTGATATCCTCTTTGTTTAGCATTGGATTTATCCGATTTACTCTTGCATTTTTATGTGAACAGATCTCTCTAACTACTGAGAAATATATATGTATTTACCTTGACTGCTGAAATGAGTGACCGTTTCCTAAATATTGTTGTTTAATTACTTATTTTGTTACACAGCAGGGACTAGGAACCCTCACGCATTCCTCCATGACAGGGATAATAAACAGGCACTCAGCCAGGGATATATTTTCCTATTAGCAGTATACGTATAGCGTCTAAGATGTTGAAGAAAGCATGCCTCTCGTGCTCTCAGTTCCTCTCAACTGCCAGAGTACATAAAGTGCTGTTTTTTTTGTCTAGTGCCATACAACAGCAGACTGTATTTACCAATTTTATATGACTTTGTTATTCTGGTCCTACTGTGTTCCATTTTCAATTTTCACCCAATCTTTTGGGATTCTGAGAGATTTTCCTGACCAAACATACCTTTGTCATTCTCACACCTCATGATACTGAAAATAGCTTTTACTTCTACACCTAGTGTCAAATTGTGCATACTGGCATCACAACACCTTGAAATCTTGGACTGCTTAAGCTATGTATCTATAGCCAGATCTAAAAAATCTTCCCAAAATAAGCAAGGACATTGAAGCAAATGGCTTCAACTCAGGGAACTGACCAGACTCCACCAATGTGTAAAAGGATATTCCATACCTACTGTCAGATTCTTATCTCAGAGTTTTCTCTCCCAAGACACACTAGTAGAACTGTGTTGCTCCAGTTCTGTGGACTACAAATTGGAAATAAGATAAGAAGCTCTAACATAATATTCAGAGGCTACTTTAAAGAGCACTTAATAAGGGATCCTAACAGTAAGTGCCTGCTTTTCTGTTCTAGAACATGAAGAGGCTTAAACTAGTAAAGCAGAAGTTTGGTGCAAAGAACGTGTCCACAGAGAGCACTGCGGTAGCTCCCTTGCAGACTACCCCATGTTCAGTAGATGAGTGGTAGAAGAATTACACTTGGGCTATAATAGCTGTTCTTTGTTAGTCATTCAATTATAGACAGATCATTATTAGCACAGACATTACAAAATTTAGCTTTTTATAACCATCAGTGTGCTAGGATACTATCAATAATTAACTGTCCATGATAACACAGAATTGTGGGATATGACATAATGAGCAGGGCTAATGGAAGATGATATCACTGATTAACAATTGAAGCAAAATTTCTAGAAATTATTTTTTTCTCCCATGTTAAGTAGAGCTTGTCTAAGCTAACAAAACAGTTGAATTCTGTGTGAAAGAGAAAAGATTTACCAGAACAAACTTTTTACAACTAAAATAGAGATTTATATATTCCCCATAAGGATAAAAAGTAAGTAACCCATTTTTAAGGTCTTACAGTGGTTACCAGCCCACTGGAGCACAAAACACCCAAGGTTCACATCTGCACGCTAATCAAAGAACAGTAACACACATGTGTACATGGATCATTTCAGCCAGAGAGACTGTAAAGTTACCTGATGTCCCAGCTGATGTGATGGACTTAAAGATTGTATTTAAGGATAACTTACATAAAATCATAAAAGCTAGCAGAAGTATTATTTTCTAATTGCAAACAAGTGAACATTTACATTTGTATCTGAATATCCTATGCTAAATGAAGTTCTCAGGATGTCATATACAAACTGAAATGGGTAAGGTCTCTTATTTCAGTTGTAAGCATTGTGGACCAGTGACTTGCCATAAAAATATAAAATGATAATTTGATGATTCGTTGTTGATAGCTTTTGTCACTGGGGTTCTTCATCCCGGTAGAATTATGTACTAGTTTTGTTCATTGCACGAGTCTAGCCATCTCTAGCATTTGCTAATCCTTGGAGACAGAAGGGGAGAGGAAAGAAGAAAGAGGAGGTGAGGTTTGAAAATTTGTTATAGGCTTTCATTGCCTACACTGATAATCTTTCGTTCTTCTTCATCAGTTGGCAGCACATCCTCATCACCGGCTTTATTAGGAATTAGAGAACCCCGCTCTGAATATGATAGAACACAACCCTCTCTGCAGTATTACAATAACCAAGGTGATGTCATTACACATAAAGACATATATACTGGTAAGATACGAATTAGGAATACATAAATATTCCTCATATGAGGAGTTTATACAATCACAATACAGACAGTTGCATTAGCAGGCTTGTTACTGTTGCTTAATGTCATTTTCCAATTTTAGTCATATTCATTGCACGTGGAACAGAGCAGGATATTCATCTGCCTTCATTGTGCTATTTTCTTTAAAATTGCACACATTACCAGAATAAGAAGAGATTTGTTTGCATTTTAGGAGATAAGAGGCATTTGGAAAATTTAATCTTACTGAAGTGTGACAGAAGATCATTTTGTTATACTCTTATTCATAAATATTACAAAAAACATACCAAGACTTCATACTTGATTTCACCTTTCCTCCATGCTGTTTGACATAAGTCATGAGATGACAGTGAACAAGGAGAAACAAATTCCTTGCTGTAAGGGTTATTTGTCTGTTCAAAAAAAAAAAAAAAGCAGCAAAAAAGCACAAAAAAAGCCTCCCGGTTTCAATTTTAACTATTGCTGAGGGACAGAATTTTCTTGTATTGTTGTTTTTAAATATAAAGTCCATGCTACTGTTTAATAACAGTAATATATGGTTACTAGGTAATTTAACAGCCCTTACAACCATGAGTGGTATGTTAAAACACTGGTATTTTTAAGAAAACATGTGATGCCTTGTTTATAAAGCAACTTTTTTTTTTTTTTGCAATCGGCTATGTTATTTTTATTCTGCAGTAGTTAACTAATATCCTTAAGAAATAGTTGTATATATTTTGTTTGTTTTGTGTATGTTTTATTTTTGTATATATTCCGTTTCACTTTAAAATAGTGCATTAGACTTGAAAAGAAAGGTTGCATGATAAACCATATATGGCAGTCTGTATGGGCCCTCCCAAGAGAACAATTGGATACTGTATTTTTTTTTAAGTTAGTAACTACATAAATATGGTTGAATATACTGGCAAAGGCTTTCCATCTGCCCAAGGTTTATCTTTTAGGACTTGAACTTTTGGCTTCTCAGAGCATTTGAAAATTTTCATAGGTACAATGTTAAGAGAGTTATTCCTGTAAAGTTATAAGAATGAGAAGGAGAAGGCTTGTGTTTTCCAGCGTTGTATGGATTGTGTCTTCCTATTCTGCATTCAGAAAGCTTCAAACACACTGCTGTGGACGCAGATTGAAAGGGCAGCGCTTCCTGCCAACAACATGCAAGGTGCAGAGTTTAGCCAGTATTCATGATAATTTGTTACCTGTATGACTAAATTATTAGACAGCAGATACCAAAGTCTGCAAACTCAACTGTTTGGGTGCCATATAACTTCTGTGGGTAAAGTAAAAGCAAAAAGAATGATTTTAAAAAAAATAAATATTAAAGTTGTTGCCATAAACTATTTTCTCACAGGTTCCAGCAAACCTTCACCAATTTACATCAGTTCCTATTCCTCACCAGCAAGAGAACAAAATAGACGACTACAGGTGACTTTGAAATTTTATTTTGAAAGGATATTGATACAAGATTCAGCATGTGGTGTTTGAATGGAATTTAAGGGAGTTTGAGTATATTTTTTAATATCAGAGCTTTTTATAGCATTTATCTATAACAGTTAATTTGTTATTGGAGATTACTGTACTTAGAAGGACATTAGCAATCGTTAGTTTATTATCTGTGTATTTTCTTTTTATAGTCACTTATTTTAGTGTGTTCTTGTTATGGCTGGATCTAAAACCAGTCTCCTTTTCTTTTTTTTTCTTTTTTTTTTTTTTTGGTGAGTAGTCAGATTCTGTACTGTCTATGTATGCTTTAAAAATACTGCTTTTAGACAGTTACTAGGTTCCCAGCGAATGCAGAAGGTGCCACGCAGGGAGGCTTAAAGGTGGTTTTCCACTGTTAGTTTCATTTAAACGTTGGGTATGTTTCACGGAGGGTGAAACCTCTGCTACTAACATTATTGGTGCAGCTGTATTTGCACAAATTATACACCACCTTTCCATAAAAGGTAAGTTTGAGGAACAAGTCTTTTCTCTGTTAATTATTTTTTAAGAATATTTTTCTTCTGTTTTTGCAACAGCATCAGCAATTGTACTACAGTCAAGAGGATACCAACAGAAAAAACTACGATGCATACAGGTTATATTTGCAGTCCCCACATAGCTATGAAGACCCGTATTTTGATGATCGAGTTCACTTTCCTGCTACTTCAGATTACACAACACAATATGGACTGAAATCAACCACAAATTATGTAGACTTTTATTCCACCAGACGATCTTCTTATAGAGCAGAACAATACCCAGGTTCACCCGACTCCTGGGTGTAGCATTAAAGAAAAAAAAAACAGTATATTTCTCATCTTGCTTGAGAAGAAGTGGAATGGCCTCATTTGCTGTTTTGGTGATGAAATGTGAAAGTGAAATAAAGGAAGGAACAAAGAAGATTTTTTTTTTTATAAGGAATTATGAGGAAGGTGCAAGAAAAACTGGAAGGGATGGGGTTTTTTGCTCTGTTTAGATGTTAGGTATAATTACTTGTAGCTCCTGTAGTCTGGTGAGGGTGTGGGCGATGTGATGAAAGGTTTGAGAATTGAGTAAAATGAATTCCAAAAGTGTGTAGGTCAGAGCAAATTAAAGCTGATTTTTTTAATGTGAATAAAAGTCTTGTTCTGATAGTTTGTACAGAAAAAAATAAAATGGATGCCCTGGTTTTATTGCTATTACTAAATGTCAAGATTGTATGCTATTACGTCTTGTAAATTTATTTTGTTGGTGTAAATATGGAAATGCCACATTGGTTAAAAGTGCCATCATTTGTAATGCAGTGTGTCATTTTAAAACACATTTGAAACATCATACAAAAAAAAAATCCAAGAAAGTGTTATAAATTAAAAAAAAAACCTTTTTAAAATGAATAGTGTAAATCTGAAGCACAAAGTCCAGTCCAGTATATCTACACCTTTCCCATTCCCTGCCTCTTTCATAAGAAACTTCACTGCCATTTTCTATTCACATGGAAGAACAATAAATATGGAAGTCTCATCCATGGAAAGTTGTTCCCTGTTCCTTTTTTTTTATTTTCTGCGTGTGATATTCAGAAAAAAATACAGTGAATGTGAAGTCAAATTGCATGTTATAAGCAGGTTAAATATATCAAAACCATTTTGGCCGTTTTCCCAGCTTCCTACAGTTTGTTCAGGCTGGCCTACCAAAGCGTGAAATTATGCACTTTCCTCTCTTTTTTCCCCTAGACTAGTATTTTTACTTTTGATATGGGCAATCCAAGATATTTCACAACACTACCCTGTTGTCTTGCCACCATTTCCTCTACTCCTTCCCTTGCTCCCCTGCAAAGAAAATTAAGATCATCTTGCTTTCATAGAAATTACAGTCTCCATTCCGACTAGCTGAAGAATGTTTTGCTTAGATCTATTTACAATCCCAATTTTTAATTTTTTTAAAAAGTAACTAAATCGTATACTTTCTTCATGCTTTAGGGTCTATTAACTTTACACTGTCTGTAATCATAAGTATCATTACCCATCACTGCACTATTGCATCAATCAAATGAGAAAAGCTGAGCAGAATTGCTCTCAAGTTCAGATAGCAAGCCAAATTCACTTTTCCTGCTGCTGCCCCCGATTGTAAAAGGGAAAAGAAATGAAGGACAACAGCCCAATAAAAGTAATGAATTAGATCTTGACTTCCGTGTAGAGCTATGCGATTCCCATTGATTGCAGTGTGACCACATGTGTGTTCCTGAGGGCAATATGGTCCAGTACTGTGCAGATGGTGCCTTGCCTTTCCAAAAAGACTGTTTTTTTTCTTTTAAGGCAGAATATAGTTTCCATTTACTTCACACTGACTTTTTCCTGTAAGAACAATTTCCACACTGATCTTTCATCATAGTTCTAGCTGCCTTCAAAGTCAGTTGTAAGCTGGTTCACAGATAAATGTAGATCAATGTTGATCTGTTTGTTACCTGTTATATGGTATGCCTATAACTTACTAAAGGTGATAAGCTCTCTGAGCCAGATGCACTTATCTGGCATTTCATTGTCCCTAGAAGACTAAATTAGCTTCAGATAACAAAATGGTATACTGTTTCTCTGAAAAAGGTCATAGTGTGTTATCATTATTTTCTTCTCTGAATCCGCTAATAGCTCTCAAAAAAAAAAAAAAAAAAAAAAAAAAAAAAAAAAAAAGAAGTTAGTCATTTCAATGTAACAAACAGCTGTATGATGGAATGATTTTTTTTTTGCTTCTCACCTGAGGCTGTTTCATAAAGATCAAAAGCAGTAAGATCTGGGACAGCACCACAACCTGGATCTTCTGTGCTGTAGCATATATATTTATGTTCATTTTCTTTTTTTATTGGTCTCATTTATTTATGTATTTTACACATTGTTATGTCTTGGTGCTATACTGATTAAAATGATCTGTACAGTATGTTTGTTGCTTAATTCCCTTTACATACAGTTTCAAACTGAATTGGATGAAATGGTGAAAAAACAGATGGGGCAAGATTTAATTTCACTGTTCATTTTCACAGTACAGTCTGGCTTTTGGGCCCATTTTAAAATGTCAGGAGCATAACGGTAAGCTGAATTCTTTTAAAATAGATCATATTCACCATTTTGCAATCAGTTTGACATTCCAGTGAGGACAATTAAAATTGTTGATTTTTTTTTTTTTTTCCCAAAAAGTAGAGGGTGATGCTAATTTGGAAGTTAACTGTAATAGTGCACTGGGAAATGCACGTCTTTGTTTCCACCTTTCAAACAATTAAATTGTGAATGCATGGAAGGAAAAAGAGATTGAGCTTTATCAAAAGCAGGGAGTTAAACAGATTCAGATTAGAACAGATCAAGAAGATGTACAGTGAGACTCAATAGCAGACTTGTACATGTCCCTTTATGAAAAAAATAATCTTGTGGGGGCCAATTCAAAGCAATGCTGACCCCAGTGAAACAGTTGTTATCACTAAATGCCAGAGAATGATAAGAAAGAAGTGCTGAAAATAACCTGTGTCCATGCTACCCTGTCTCCTAAAAAGCTTGAAGAGAGTAGATTTGTATTTAGCCACAGAAAGAATCCTGGCCCCCCCCCCCCCCCCCCCAAAAAAGATTTTTCTTTCCTGGTCTTTACTCCTGCCTGAGTAAGAAGTGTCCATTATGAGCAAGTTAAGCAATATAAATTGTACAGGAATGTTCATAATCTTTAACTGCTTGACTTGAAATTTTGGTCTAATTGGTATAGTTACATACAAGAAGTCTATATCAAAGGACAGATGAGAATTTTTTCAGGACAGCATTCAAATGATTATTTTTTTCGAGTTAATGTTAGTTTTCCTAAAGAGTATGTCTTAATTCTAAAGTCAGGTTGTACCTTTCCTCAGATACAGCATCTAACCTTTTAACCATCAAGCACCCAATTTATTCGGCTGGGGGCTTAGCTTGGGTGGAAGATCCCTTTCGCTTGAGCTGAGGGATAGCTGTATCAAACTAAGCAGCAGTCCCCTATAACTGAGGTTATTTAGGTGCTGCAGTCTTCCACTGCCTTCTAAGATTTCTTCAGTATGTTTAACAGCAGACAAATGTTTTGGCAGCTTACTGGGAGGCAAATGGAGTGACTCAGCTTGTTGTAACACAGTGCTCTGGAATATACCCTGAAGTACCGAGTCTAGAAGCATTCACAGAGGTGTACAGCTCCAGTGAGGACACCGAGACATGGCTTGTCAACACAGCTATGCACAGTCAGAACAGGCTTAATGAAGGTTTTCGTCTCGCTTGGCGCTCCACCCACATTGATTTGCCATACCAACATAACTTCTCAGCATAGGGGGGAAAAAAACACATGGGTGAGCTTCATAGGAGGTGAGCTGTGTTAAGCAGAAAAAAACGATTTAGCAAGAGGTATTGTGAACACTTTGGAAACAAAGACGAACTATTCAGACTGTCATCAGAGCTGACAGACACCTACTTAACTGAAGCGAAGGGATCCAATGACACTAGTCATTTGTAGATTCTGTTTGTGTTATTGTAAGAAAGACTCATATAAAAGATAAAGCTGTGAACATTAATCAAAAATTAAAAAAAAAATTTTTTGTGGCCCTGGATAAATTAGGAGAGCCACCAACAACAGCAGATTAAGGGCTTAGAAGGAAACGAAGTCTTCTAGCTTTGTCATTTTGAGAATACAGCCAACCGTGAAATATCTGATAGGTGAGTCTGGATAGAAAGGCCTACAGCAAAATATCACACACTGTGAAATAAAGGTGATAAGTTAATAACAGGTAAAGCTAATCAGGGCCAGCATAGGCCCCTCTTCACCAAATGCGGTCTAAGGTATTTGGGAGAAGAGCGTATTTCCCAACTCACAACTATTGCACCAAAAGAAATGTAAAGTTTTCATTACCAAAAAGAAAAAGAAAAAAGCGTGGGGGAGAGGGGTAGAGGATAAGTATTGGCTTGTATCTTTTATGAGACATGGATCCACTTCTGGTTGCACCACTTCTTTCACAGTGTCAGCGCTCAGAACTGGCCAGTCTTAGTGAAGTTTAAGGCTAATACCACTGTGCACAACAGCACTTTCCTAAAAACAGTGAGCAGCTAGCAAGGGCTGTTTTTGTATTTACTGGTCTTCATCAACAGGAAAATAGGCACTTTAGAGACAAAACAGAACTCCAGCATAACTATCCCGCTTCCAAACACGGGTCCCTGGCAGGCTGCGGCCAAGCTGAACACCAGCCCGGCGGCGGTGGCACTAGGGACTCCCGGACTGCACTGGTCTAAAAACATTTAAGGGGAGAAATTGTTATGCCACCCGTGAAATGAAAATGGAAGGCGCAACAGAATTGTTCATGGACTTAAAAATATGAAGTTAAGTCTTACTGTGTCATAGCCTGTAACGCTAATTTAACAGATTAGGAATTAAAACTTGTTTAACTATGCTAAGATTACATAAACGAAGCACCTGTGCATAGGTATCAGAAACTTTTTGCACTGCAATACAGTCTCTATTACAGAGCTATGCATGGCGGGGAGGAAAAAGAAGAGCATTTTTAAGATCCAAAGTATTCTAGGAAGAATACTATAACTTTGAGAGCCATGTAAATTGCTGACAAGAATATGATATTTTCTAAGTTATTTTTATTTTCCAGAAACAAGTCTCCAGCTAGCATGTGAAGTTTTATGTTACTAACTTTAGAGAATTTAAGCTTGGTTCTGTTTCCATGCATAATATTTTTTTTCGTCACATTCATGGACAGCAATCATGCAGCTGCCTAGAAAAGTACTATTCATTTACATACATTAAATTAGCTTGTAAAGGGTTTTTAAGTTCTTTTGATGAGTGTACAATGCCTCTTATTTATTGAGCCTTATATTGTATGGATAGGTAGTTGTACAGTTTCATTTCTAACAGCCTTTTTGTTTGCTTAGTCACTGTACATCCTGATGAAATAGGCATAACCTTGTTAAAAAGTGGATGGTGGCTTTTGCAAAACAGTACATGGAAAAATCTGTTTGAAATCATTCTTTTTTGGCAGCTTTTTTGTATGTCTTGGCCTTTATTTGTAACCAAGGACATTTAAAATGGTCTGCTTAAGCGTGCGTTCTCCCTTACAGCATCAGTATTCTGCTCAGCTCATTCCGTAATAATTTCCCATATCATTACAGATTCATAATGGAATTTGCTTGTACTCCCAAGGCCAGGGTGGGGGGTGAGGGGGGGAGGACAGGGAGGTTTTTATTTAGTTGAGATTTTGTGATGGCATTTGCAGTGTGTACCCTTTTTGGAGTCTGGGAAAAATAGTCCAGACTAATAACAGATGAGAAGCTATTTGCAAGCTCCCCAGCACTATCACTGCAGAACAGACCAAGATCTCCCCTGCAAGCAACAAAGTGATTAATATTTTAATTAGCTCAAATATTTGTAGCAATAAGTCTCCTGTTGTGCTTATCACTCTCTGTCACTAACTACCGTGTAAGAAATGGCATATTATGACCCTACAAAAGCAGCATGTTTGGGGTTCTGTAGCTATTCTATCACAGAAGCAACGTTCTTTAGGCTTCTGGGTGAATTTATGCTGGGTGAATTTAACAAGTCATCCAGGCTAAAATGTGTTTCTACATCAGAATGCCCAATGGGCATTTAAAAGAAATTGATGCTTCACTGAGGCAAATGAGGTTATATTAAGTATATCTGGGCAAATTTAAACTTTGGAGATTAGAGAAGTTCAAGTAAAAAGCTATTATTTTTATGAGATATCTTATTAACTGTTCTTAATTTAAACCCTCCCTATTGCAGCTGGTGATCAGGAAAATGCTTTATTCTAAATTATTTCTACCTCACTAGTGTCCCTGAAGTGATCTGCTTACGGATTTTTTCATGAATAAAATAGAATAGGCTGCTTTCTACAAAAACAGTTTAAGGCATTTGTTACAGATTAAATGTGTTGTTGGTTTGAGCTCAGTCCCTGGTAACCTCTTTTTTTACATTAAGGTTGATATTCACAGCTTTAACTCAGCAGCAGGTAATCATTGATACTTCAGGGAGACAGCAGGAATTAAAGCTGGCAAATACGAATAGGTGTGTGTTCTGCTACTGTGTAAGGCATAGAAGTCTAAAAGCAACCACGAGATTTCCATTCCTCAAGCTCTTGAACAACTTTTCAAAAATCATCTAGGTAGATTCCATCACAGTGGCAACACCTTAACTGCTGGATATACAGTAGTAGTATCTTACAGCTTTCAAGGAAATTTCATTCCAAAGGATCCCAAGCCAGTGTGATTGAACAGCAAGATAAAGGAAGATGAGAGAAGTAAATATCCATCCTTCAAAAGACTGAAGCCACGTACAAATGAGGAGAAGAAAAAGGGTCAAAATCTTTGGTAGGTTAAATGAAAAAATCTGCCAAAAAAAAGGAAGAGCTTGAATAGCAATTTGTAAAGTGACTTTAAAGAATAATTACTTTGTCAAGTACTGAAGAAACAGTAAGCCTGATAGAGGTACACTGGAAGGTGCCATAGAAAAAAGGAAAAGAAGGGAAAAAAAGAAAGAAGGAGAAGAAGGAGAAGAGAAGAAAGAAATTCCAAACACCTTTATCAGTTTTCATAGGCTCATTTACCCTGGAGTAGCTTAATATAAATCACATGCCAGCACTTTTTAACTTCATAAGTGAAGTAGAAAAAATCCATCTCTGACTGAAGCATCAGGAGAAGTGGCAACAGAATAAAAATCAAAGTGAACAGTAACAAATTTCCAGGACCAGGTGGTGTCGGCCCAGGGAGAAAGAAATAGTAGGACACACAGAAGAGTCTGGAAAGAGTCAACTGGAACAAGTCAAGCAAACTTTTGCAAAATTACAAATGACGAATCAGATTAAGTTTTTTGAAGATATCACCAAGGCCTACTAAAACTATGAGTGGCCTAGAAAACATAATAGGGAAAGATTATTCACTGTCTCTTTAAATATGAAAAGTAAAGGGAAAAAGCAGATAAAAACATGTTGCAAGTTCAAAAGCATCAAAAGGAGATATTGCTTCATTCACATAGTTAAGCTATAAAACTCCTCACCCCAGGATAATAGGGATCCTAAAAGTTTGTGCACTGAAAAATTAGTAGATGAATTCTTCTTTCATCTATTAAACACAGTCACGGGAGGCAGCAAGATTTTACTGTATACCTCTCCTGTTCTGTTCCCAAGCCAACTATGAGAGCAAAGCGCTCAGGTACTTAGTCTGATGTGGTAAAGCCTTTCATAGGTTTAAGGTGAACAATAATGTTTCTGAAGCTCAAAAAGACAGGCAACACTATTTTTAACAGAGTTACTGGAGTAATAGAAGCTACTGAATGGCACTTTTGACTTCTGAAAGTCTGGGTTGATAGACTGCAATTACACAGGTTTTGCTCAGCTTGGAACATAGGCAGCACGAATTCACATCCTCATGAAGAATCCTATATATACAGATCTCGTAACACTAAGTAATTACAACCAAATCTGATCTCAAAAAATCCACCTGGGGCCTACTTCTAAAGGAACCTTTTAAACATTATTTTAGTAATTCTGGAAAAATACAAATCTTGGTCCATTGTCATGGAACAGATACACAATTTGGAATAAACCTTTTTTCTAACATTTGAAGACTTTGGGGATTGTTATCAAATAAGAATTTTAATTATGATAATCACCCTATGCAGTAAAGTTTGACTCCAAATCTGACTACTGCATGGATTTAACTGAGGCTATTCTAAATATATTCCACATCAAGGAATCTAGATTCTGGGCCTAGTATTTCTTCAACTCATACCTTTACACAGAGCCATTTTGACACCTTGTTTGCAAGATGTTTGCTATTCCTGCCACCAATACCTAGTACCTTGTTCGAGACAAAAGGTGCGTTGCTGCCCCAGGCTCCTTCCAGCTGCTGCCAAAGACAGCAGCAAGCAGGGACCAAGCAACATACTCTTCAGACTGGTCCCCAGGACATCCTTCCTGCAGCTCTGCTTGCGTAACCATTTACTGCCACGCTAAAGGAACGTAAATGACAAGGCAAAGCAACTCATCCCTTCAACTATGAAAAAACACTAGCAGAGTTCTAAAAAACCACCAAGGCTACTGAAAGATCTCACAGCATTTGTCTACGGGGATACCATTGAGAACATGGTATAAATCACAGTAAATACTTGCTTTAGTGAGGGTGATCTTAATTAGGCTTTAGTTACTATGACTATTAGCAAGCTAGTTAGCAATTCCTGGCTTGTGACAGCAGCTCATTTATGTCACCAAGGCTCGGGGGAGGGGGGGGGGGCGGCAGGGGAGAACATGACACAACAGACATGAGAACTGGGACTGGGATTGCTTGAACTGTACTTGTCCAAAGCACCTTAGTGCAAATGACCATGACTGCCTTCTATTCTTCCTGGATCACTACACTAGGTCCTGAGATGTCCTCGGGACCTTTAATCCTATAATTTAAACATTTATATCTGTGCATGTGTTACTAAGCCATATAAGAAAACAATCCATTAAAATAGGCCTCTGCTGTTTGAAGACCAGGAACTGAAGTCCTCTCGTCTCATCAAAAGCTTTATGCATCCCGTCATTAACCTTCACGAGCAGAGATGATAATGAAGACAAACTAAGTTCCTTAGTGCCTATGTTAATGAACTGCAGTGGAAATGCAGGGTGACTGAAGAGCAGGAAACCTCGAAAACATCAAGAGAAGGAAAAACGAATCTTTTGAGATTCTTACTGAGATTCATTTTTATGTAAAACAACTTAAGCTTAGAGTCGTTATGCCGAGTGAGAACAATTACTGAAATTCCCGGTATATAAAGGCTATTACGATTAAGTACCTGGAACTTCGATGTAAATCACTTTCTTGATGTATATCACTTTCTCGTGTTCCTGCTCTAGTTTGATCATTACTACTCACAAAACTGCTTCTGAGAGAACAACTAGAACAGCAGTCATCTTTATTGTCATTATGAAAAAACTAGAATATAAATACAGCCAAAATATCTCTATAGAGGGAGATCTATCTAGCTTCTGAGGGATGTACATGTCACATTTTACGCAGGGGGCATTTACATCAATGCATTTTTCTCCCCTGTTTATTTTAGTTTTAAGATCAGACAATATATTTACAACTGTTTTCCTTCTGATTAATAAATAGCACAGTGATTGAACATAATGGCTGTTTTTCAACACAGATATATCAAAGGGGCTGTGAACTTCCTGACCTAACTACACAAAAAGCATCTGCTGTGGGACAAAGTCAAATTAAAGGAAAAAACTGAGTTGTATCTACCAGTTTCGTTCTGTTAGATAAAAAAGAGACTGACAAATGTGTACTTCAAAGTTGCTTCTTTAAAGCAAAGTAGTACGTGTGTTCTGAATGTCTTTACAGACACAATTAATCACCTGCTCTTAAGATGACAGGAAAATGCTCAACACTGATTATTTGTTTTAAGGTAAGCTAAAATTTGGCTAAGACTTTTCCCATAGAAGCTGAAATTTTATGCAAAAGGGTATGGTTGGCACAGCTTGATCAGATAAATGCGTATGTTCACTAACTCAATGTGCCGGTTAAAATCTGAGAAGGAGGAAGAGGACTTGACTGGTCTACAATTTGAGCTGTGTGTAGCAGAACAAAATCGATGTTCTTTTGAGCTGTATGGAAAGCACACCTGTCTTTATCCTTCCACAGACAGAAAAAGCACTAGAAACTTGCTCATCAACACAGCAGTTAAATAGTGTTGGAACAGAGCTTCCTGCTTCTGCATGAGGACAAGCAAACATCTCATTTTCAAGTGGATATATACAATATCTCCTCCTCTTTTTAAAACTTAGAGCACTTACCCATTCTAGCATAACAGCTAAACTAGTGTTTATGGGACTACTGCATATGGATTGAATTAATGTGCTTCGAGAAAGCTCTCTTTCCACTGGAACCAGTCCAGGTGTGTTATTTTTGAGCAACAATTGCAGGCTTCAAATCAAGGCAGATTCACCTGAACTGCGTATTTTCATTTAAAAAGGTCCTTCCTAGACACAGGCAGCAAACAGAAGATTATGTAAATACAAACAACTCACAGTTTTTCCTATTTTTGTTTTCTCCTAGAGACGGAATCACCTCCTGGCAGGGAGAACTCCTGCCTGCTTAGCATCGCACATTGCCCTGTGAGACCAAGAACTCCCTCATCGGTCCAGAGCCATTTGCTCTTATGTTCTGTTTGTCTGCTATCTTCCTGTCTCACATTTTCCCTACCCCTTTGTTTATAAATTCCTACTATATTCTATTTTAAAATACATACATATACATATGTGCGTATGTGTGTGTCTTGGCAAATAACTACTGCATAAAATACTAAGCACAGTCAGCTTCCATATGCTCCACTCACATAACCAGGATTGTGATTTAACACACAGGACTGAAGAACCGTGGAGAAACAGCACAAAATCCATCATTTTCCTCCTAATGCAGTGAGTGACCTTTCCTTAAAAATAATTGGTTGTTAATCAAAATACTTGGGAGGTTTACCCTTTCAATGTATACACCTTTTCCTACTCTCAAAAAAATTAGAAATTGTGCACTCTTTTTATTGGCCCTTTTGGCACACATGAGTCAGGGCCACAAAATAAATATAACTTCAGTCATCCCTCCCCTCCCTTTTAAAAAAGGTATACATGCTAAATCAGCAAATAACTTACCTGGTCTGAAATTTCTTCTGGATAATCTATCTACTGTCTTTTATTTACACTACAAAATAGTAATCACAGAATTAACTAGGATTTATAACCCGTAGGTTCTCCATACTGATTCATACCTGAGCTGGTATCTAAGAAGCTACACTAGCCTTCTATTTCACTAAAGTGGAAACATCCCGTCTCTTATTTGTACAGCGTAAATTCCTATTATGGTTAACTTACATTGTTCTCAGCTCTTCTAGGTCAGCATCCTTTCCTCACAGCTAAAAGGGACAGTGGAGACTTCAATACTCTTCCTCATCTGCCACCCTGCCATTCATTGGTTAGGGAAAACTTTGACAAAGGACAAACTGTATCAAAAGTACAACCATTCCAAAGAGACGTGCTCAAGCCCATCCAGATTCCAGCATTTACGTATGCCCTAATACTGCAGGGGAGTTAGGATGACGTCTGTAAAGTAGACATTTACCTTGTACAGACAGCAGCAGCTGGAGCTACTCAGTTAGTAAGATTCATATGAGCACTCACTCTATCCATGCGCAATTCTTTACAGACATCATACCATACTTCTTCTCTAAGACAAGCATAAACAAACTCAAAACCTATGCCAGGATGTTTCAGGAAAGAGCACCTTCAAACTGACCTGCTACTGAAGCAAATTCTGCATTTTACTCATAAAAACTGAGCCAAATGAGATAGCTAAAGCAACACAGCCATAAGCTTTGGTTGGCTAAACCTCATCACCTTATTGCAAAGTTTATAGAACTAAGCTTGCCACTCACATGGCAAAAGCTTTTAGTAGCAAGTAACCACTGTCAAAGCTTAGTTCCTGCAAATCTCTTCACAAACAACTAACGGCTGTACACCCCTCCCACACTACTGCTGTGAATGGGAAGCCTGACAGGAAATACATCATTACAAATGTCATTACATTATTGGTTGTCAGTAGATGATACTGCCAAAAGACAACTCACATGGGTAACTGGTACATACTGCCTCGCATCTTGTCAAGCAACGTGTAAGCATGACAGCTGGACTGCAGAAAGAGAGACTTGAAATAGCTGGTTATTGTCAATTTAGAGCTGCAGCAAAGAGTTTGATGTCTTTTAGACTAATTTTTTGGAAGAATCTGTTGCAGAGGCCTCAGGCCCTGCAGTGACTATTGAGATATGTTCACTACCTACCACATAAATTTTCTATGAAGCAGGTAACAGCATTTTCCAGAGATAGAACATGCCTTCAATGCAATGTGAATGCAATACACATACTGCATTATAATTATTTCTTCTTAAGGAGAATATCTTGAAGTTTTATCTCAGGAAAGCCGAAATCAGGAGCAAGGTAATGTTCTGAGTATTCTGTCAGGGCACAGGGAGAGATGCGTCTCCCCAGACACACAACATAGATGGAAGATGTCACTGTCTGCAAAGGAAGAGGAAAATCAGCAGCAAGGTTCTTCATTTGCTCACAGTTAGCATCACAGTGATATTCTGTCAGTTCCTTTATACAAAAGTTACCATTATTTTATTAGAGACTCTAAATATCTTTTATTTAGACATATACAACCTGCAGGGCATTCATCAATTTAAAACGCATGTGTTTTCAAAAATAATAGCGTCTCCTTTGTGTTCTTACTAGGTATTTCAGACTATCTTACTACGCTGTTTCAAGCTAAATTTTTTAAATTTACTTTGCTTTCTTTATGCTGTTTTAATTAGAGTAGAATTGATAATTGCATCATAATTAGACATGCTACCATAATCATCCTAGATATGCTGTTTTTCAAAAAACCTAATCAGGTATGTTTAAAATGCATAATTGGAACATTCTAGAGGACTTTTAGATTAACCTGAGAAAAACAGTTCTGATTAGATTTTGTGAACAAGATGTAGGACAAGCAAATCCACCATCAGGTATATAGCCTCCCACACCAAACATCCATTCTGAAACCAAACTGTTAAGAAAAAAAAACATAAATGAAACTGAGCTAACATACAGACTTAGAAGAGGTATGAACTATTTAACTACTACAGTGACGATTTGCTTCATTAAACCCTTCCTCAAATCTGTGTAGGACTATTTGTATCTATACAAACCTGGTACAAGTTTCAGCAGAACATCTGGTATAGATTATTTCCTAGAGTAAATGTAATATTGACAAGCCTGTCTTCTCAGTTTTGAGAAGAAAACATGAAGACTTCTCTGAGTTTTGTTTACTTTAATTTCAATCTGCCATGAGCATGATTCCATTTATCACAGCATTTTAAAATAGGCAGTACCAAAGCAAACAAAGCATCCATAGTACGACATCTCAAACATTTTCTGTATCACCTACTTCAGCAGCTATAGCGTATATGGTAGATGAAGCAATAGCATATATATTCCCAACGCAATAACCCAGTCTTTATGAAATCTGTAAACCAGCTACAAATGAAGAGCTGAAACACAAGTAGGGTCGTACTTTGTTTTTCCTTAACCTCAAATGATGCCAAGGAGGATGTTTTGAAGGGAAAGGATTTAATACATTTTTCCATTTTTCTGAGTTCTGCATATGTTTAATAAGTTTACTCGAAAAAGTAATTTAAGGCTTTGTGAGATTTTAACATAACTTCATGTGGTTCTTTTACCCCCTCTTATGGAACAGTTTTGTAATACAGTCTCCAAATAACTCAAAGCCCCCTGAATGCTCAGTTTCCCATGGAATGACTCGCATCTGGACTGAGACCATGTGCAGAGTGCCAACATGGATGAGGAACTTTCTAGAAAGTAATGGACATATGAAAACAGAAATCTGTATTATATAAACAAACTCAACTAGAATGCATTATTTATGTTATGAAAAACATCAACTAATATCAGTCTCATATGTAAGTGGTTTCTCTCCTTCACTTCTGCTTTATATTCACATGTCAATTCTCCATGATACCCTCCTCTTAAAATGCAAAGTCCACAATGGAGCTTATTACAGTAAATAAGCATCATCTGCCATTGATACTAAGTTCTAATATCAATTGTTTTGCTATTAAAATTAAGGTTCGGTAAGTTAAATTTATATTAATATATAATCAATCCTACAAATACAAATGGTGTCAGATAGAGAATGGGCTATATATCCAAGTATCCCACTAGAACAGAGAAAATCAGGCTCTGCTGAACTTAACTCATAAAAAGCTACATTCAAATAAATTAAATTATAAAATAAAGCAATGAAGAAAGGTCCCATGTGTTACACACTCTAAACTAACACAGCTCCTTTAGAATTTGTCTACATTTTGCTTCCTTGGATCAAACTGGTTGTCATTTGTACTGCTCAGAAATGTCCTTCAAAAGGCAAAAGATAAAATGAAAATAGCCAAAGTATAAACATTGTAAAATAAGGAGGAGTCAGAAAGACAATGTACAAGATTCAGGACCCATGCCTGAGAGCCAAAACACTTACTAATGTGAGCAAGTCAAAAGACTGTTGGTTTGATGTTGCCTTCAGGACCTGTTATAATTTTAGCATTCTGATTTGCTCCACCTTGTCATCAACACGTACAGACTGCCCACCACAATGGTAAAAGTGTGAAGAAGAGTTGACTTGTTTATAGAAAAGTAAACTACTTTGTTAGTGGAGAATTGCAAAATGGGGAATTATAGAATCATACCAAGAATATTACAGAACCATATCTAAAAAATGACAGTTCATGAGAGAAGGAAGAGCATATTTGATAGAAGCATTCAGTTCAGACTAACCCTTAACTTACATTGATTTCATTTATCTAATGGTATTAGTGTATTGCAACTTTCAGTCAGGAAAGTAATCATCTGGGCAGAGGGGCTTATAGAATAAAAAGGGGATTTGAAAACAACAGACTGGAAACAGTTACATTGGATTGCAGTATGCATATCTTGTGCTAAAGGACAGAACAGGAAAATGGATTATGGCTGTGTGTTGGTGATATGTGTTGTGTGTCAGTCTGTGTCCTCATATGTGTAACTGGAAACACTATAATGACAGCACAGTTTTCCAAAAAACTTAGCAAGACTTTGAGAACCCCAGTGGCCCAAGTGCCACCGTTTGGGGGACTACAGCTTTAGTCTACTTTGATTATTGTTAAATACATACCTTCAATAGCACAGAACTCGATGCGGACTTCAAAATCTATCCAAGAAACTGGGTAAATACTTAAGTTGTTAATCCACAATGAGCTTCTTGTTACTGCTAGCTGTACTCATACTAGCAAATTTAAAGGTAACTTCTCTATATCCTAGACAGGACATATATCTCCTTAGAGGTAACATACATTTACACAAAATTTTGTAAGGATGTTAAAAAACAATTAAAAAGTATTCTTGATACAGACAAAAACATCCAAAATTTTTATCCTTTCTTTTACTGAGATGACTTGTGCATGTGTTTGTGTAGTACTTTCACACAAGTGATCTTTTTTTCCTCATTTGTTACTGAGGATAAGCAGGGGAAAAGTCAACATGCCCTATGAAAGCTTTACACATGGCAGCTAATCTGCACGTTACTCAAAATTTCTAGGGTGGACTTTCATCATTTCACCCAGTCTGATCACTAACACACTGAATGTTTTCAGATTCAGAGATCCATCAGTGTGTTAACAGAACACCGTATGCAGCACAGTGAAAATCTGCCAGTCACCAGCAGCAATGTTACCCCAGGAATTTAAACAGCAGACACTCATAGCTCCATCAATGGAAGTATCAGGAGAGTTAAGCATACACACAGAGCAGAATACCACACATTTACTCTTCCGCTGTGAAGACTGTGGTTTTAAATATTTTTAAAATAGGCTCTTTCCCCAAAACAAAAAGATTTAGTAATTCTAAGAATGTTGATGATTATCTGTTCTAAAATACATTCCCAATGAGAATACTAAGAATCTGCACCTTTTATCTTGAGTGACATGCTGGCTCATGCAACCAAACAAGACAACAGCTTTCCTTGTCTGTGGAACCTAGTAAGTTTTTTAAAAAAAGATGGATAATTAAGTTGAAACAGAAAATTGAGGAATTTCTCACATCTGTAGGCAAGCTCTAGAGGGGAATGTGAGGACAAGAAAAAGCATCAGAACAGGACATTACGGAGCTTTAATAACAGAATGCAATGGCTTCCTCAGAGATACCATCATACTTAACTGCCCACTCCGGTGTTGAACATCGGCATTTATATATGATATTAAAGTTTTGGTTCTCTTTGTAAGATCAAAGCACTTATTTCTGCTCAAACTTCATAAAAAGTTAATTTGTCTCCTAGGCATTATTTAAAGATGTGGGGAGTGCTACCACAGATTGAGGGCAGAATAGTTAATGTGGACAGATAAAATTTCAGCTGTTGATCACACCCTTTCTGAACGCAGGCCAGGGAAAGTAGACAGTAAGGCAGTGTTCACTGGGAAGGTATGCTATTATCTACAAAAACAGAAAGAAACTGCTTGCTTCTGTGGTTAGTCTAGGGAATAAAAATGGTTATAAAAGAATGTTACAGGTGTGGCAGCAGCTAATAACAAGCAAGGTCACAACAGCTGTCTGGTCTAGTAGCCTGGAGGTGGTTTGCGCAAGAAGCACTATCCTGCCACAGGAAGAAACAAAGTTCAGCTCTTTTTTTCTCATGCCAATAGGGATTGGTAGTGTTGTAGAAATCAAAGCAGGCATTCCCCTTGATACACTACGGTAGTAGCATTTCCAGACATCCAAAGGGCAGCATGGACTCGTCAAGGCCAGCCAGTTCCTGATCTTAGCCAGGAAGCTGATTAGTTTGAGTCCCAGAATAGGCCAATCTCTGACACCTCCTCTCCTTACTATTTCAGAACACTCTAAATATTAGGAATCATCTTATATATACCATTTCTTGTTGACAATAAATGTCTTCTTGTAGTCTGTTCTTCTCTACATGAATTACCATTTAAAAGAATAACACAAGCAGCAGGATATTAATGGGATAATTTATGTTTTAGGTTAGTTGTTTAACGTATATGTGGGTTCATTTTTCTTAACTAGAAGGAATACAAAATGAATTATCTCCCTGTGCATCAGCACGAAGTAATCACATGCTACGAGAAGAGATTGATCTCCATTAGGACTAAGTGCAAAAAAACTCCAGCTTATTACAAAAGGCTTATAATCAAGGCACTGCATTGGAGCACAATTTATTTACTATCTCCTAAAATTATTCAAATTGTTAAATAACTGTAGAATCAGCCAGTGCATCCCCAGATGGCCAGAGAGATAGGTGAGATGACTGAGATTACTGTATCACATGGAATGTTGAATGACTGGTTTTGACAATCTCACCTCTGCCCAAAAGATCAAACTTTGTATATGAGTGCTAATGTGGGAACAAAATGTATGTTCCTTCTGTTTGGCTGTAAATCGCTTGGCACTCCTATTGATCCAGATACTATTTACAGCTGTCAGTCATCCGGAGAGGTTACTATGTTGTTTTAGAAGAGGATTTATCTAATTCCAAATATTGCACACAGTTATAATCCCATGCAATGAAACAGGGATCAGGCCATTCATCAAATGTCAAAAGGCATTTAATTTGAATCTGTCTAGTTTGCTGATGTTATTAGACATTCAGACACTGGAAACAAAGAATGAAAATCTTTTAAATGTTATAGATATGTTAACCTGTTGTGTCCTCTGCTCATGTCTGACATATTAAGGGCTACAAAGAAAATTCCATTATAATCCTACCCCTTTCACATCCCTGTAACTCTCTGCAACATACCTCCTGTTCATTTCTTTACCAGCTTTGGTTTCTGTTTGACAATGAAATTTGTTAAAAAGACTAAGCCAAACCAATCTCAGTTGTTTTTTTTTTTAAAAAACTTCTCCCATATAACAAAACAAAACCTAACCGAGTAAATTTCTGAGTCTATTTTTTTGAACTGGGTCAAAAATGACCCATACTTGAAACCTATGAATACAGTCTTCAACAAAGCCCAACCAATTGCACAAAAAAGGAAGCCACTCTGAAAATGCTAACTAGGTGTCCACCTACATTTTTTGCAGATCTAGCTGACATGTAATTTTCTTTGCTTCAGTGATTACCTTCCCCAACCTAAGTGGTTATAAAATAATGTGCTAGATATGGTGGCAGTTAGCAACAGATAAGACCATAAAAGCTGTCTAGTCCAATGGCACAGAAGTTGTGCAAGGAGCACTATCTCTTCACAGGAACAAACATACTGAGATGAAGGTTTCTCTTCAAACAAAAAGCACAAAATTGTCCTCGTGATGCACAGAGGTCTAAGCTGGGTACTTTGCAAAGCACTGTGTGTTCAGAGAAGGATTAAAGAGCTGGAAAAGCTCTTTCCAGTGCTTTGCCAATTGTGTTGGTTCTACAAATGCTAAAATCTTGTCTTTTGTATTCATGACTACCATTCAGTGGCAGCTTGTCTTTACAGTTATATTTACTGAGAATAGAAAATACTTATGTTTTCCTGTCAAGGTAGTACAGAAAAAGCACTTCCTGCATTTTCCAAGCAACATGTAAACAAGATCTCAGGGAAGACAGGCTTTCCCAAGACTTCTACTTCCACAGACTCCAATTCATATTATCTACAGACCCCATATGATTAGAATATGTATTACTGCCCCATACATGTTGATCCTATTCTGTAGTCAAACGGGGGAAAGAAAGGAGATCCCGTGTTTCTGTTTCCTCCACATTTTCTTCTTAGTGATTTGCTTTTCACAAGAAAGAAGAACTAAGTATTCCCTGTTTGCACATCATTGCCTTTGAAAAAGTTAATGGGGTAGCAACTAGGGAGGAGGCATGCAGCTCACTTATCCTCAACCTCGACCAGTGCACTCAAACAAGGAAAAACTGTAAACTAGCTCACAAGATGAATCTCCCCAAAACTACCATAATAACACAAACAGAATAAAAATGGGTATGATAAAACAAATTCTGACTATTCACTTTTAGCACCTTTGTGTAGCTTTTACGGCATTCTGTGAAGACTGTCAGTTATAACATTTTCCCTTTGTTAAACTTTCATTTTTATCCCTCTGTGTAAATACAGCAATTACAATTTAACTCCATACTGCTACAATGTTAGCCCAACCCTATGATAAATGATAACCAGTTAAACAAGAACAGAGGCATTTCACAGCTTTCTCTCTCCACTTTCCAGCTTATTAATATGTTTCCAAGGATAAGCACTGCTGTTTCAGAAAGTGGCTATTCCAAGGGCAATTACTAGAGAATTTGAATCAGTTTCTACCCACCAAGAAACAGGTATGTTTCTTGTTTACACTAGGTCGGGTATGAAGTTACAAATGGTAAAGAATTACATGAAATTACTGAACATCACGTGCCCTCTAGTGGCTAGTCAGTCTAATAGGAGTTGCTCTTGAGATACTTGTTCAGAAAAACAGGTATGAAGAAAAGTCATTGGCAGCTGGCCAGCTCCAAGGTGTTTGGGATCACATGGCATGTCAGACATGCATGATACTAAAAAATATTTTGCTTTGCTTTCCTTTGCTACCCACTATTTAGCTTTGTTTTCAGGGTTTTTTCACAAAACAATGAGTGATAGGAACAAAATAAAATCAATTCTGATGTTTAGCCTTTAAGAAAAAAACCAGTATGTGAGGGAATGAGTGTTGTTGTTATGATATGACAGGAAGAGTGAAATCTGTGCAATGGTTTCTGTAGAGGTCAGTTTGTTGCAATTAGATTATTTAAAATTGATTCACTTATTCCACCACCAAATGATGTTAGGTTCTTTTAAACAAGGACTTTGAGGCAGATAAAACAAGTGGTGACAAAGGTGTATCTTTCTAGTCCTTCTGCCAAAAAAGTTTCATTCCGTAACCAAAAATGCCAGGAAGGCAAATCTTTTTCTTAATGTTATTACGCTTCTCCTTCCAGTGCTATAGCACCATCCCTGGACACTTCTTTTTCACCAGCAGCCTGTGAAACAATTGGCATCCGGATGAGAATCAGGACTTGGACTTCTCAGTTTCCAAGAACCCACTGAGAAGAAACAGAAAAGCTCCACGGATGTGAAGTCACACTTCCTCCAGAATTTGTGGAATGTGTAACATACATTCATGTGAACAACTATATCAATACCAAATCATTGAATGTATATACCCGCCTTCGCTAATGGTCTTTTCCATGCTTTAGATACTGAACAATAATGTTCTTTAGGATATGATTCAACTTCTGAATTACCATGAACAGACTCTCAATAAATACCTAGCATAGAGAAAAAAAAACCAGAAAAATAATTTTAAAAAAAATGTATTAATAAAAAAGAGTCATATACCTGCACCAGAATAGTCTTGTCTCCATCATGTTTCTGTAGCATCTAAAAATAGATATACAGACTCCACTGTAAAATATACTGCCTCTCTGTGACCAAGCTTAAGAAAACAGCAGTAATATTTCACCATTGAGTTATCGGACAAACACAAACAGGATCAATTTATACCAGGAGCCACAAATTAGTAATTCTGGAATTTGAAAACAAGCAATACTGAAGAAAAGGTGGATGGGGGAAAATACTGCAGAGTCATGAGCAACAGATTTAAGAACACTGAAATATGAAGTAAAACATGATACTTGAAAAAGATATTCCATATGCCTGTATGCTGATGTTCTTGTTTCAGACCTGCTCTATGCCTTGCATATAACTATGCTACCAGCTATTAGCTAGATTAGATCAGGTAATCATACAGGCTGCTTGGAAACATGTTGATTCTCGATTCTGACAAGTGATTTTTTCAAATTTTGGAGTCAGGTAATAACTTGCCTGTAGAACGCAGCTTCTAAAAGCAGAATTGTCATGAAATGTAAAAGAGTTCCAGAGCAGCGAGAGCATCTCTCAAAAAAAATTGCTATCACTATTGTCTCTTAAGATGGTTTAAATTCTGCATCTTCCCCCAGGCTATCCCACATCAGCTTCCATTCTGACAAAACCCACATTTTAAAAACATATAGCATCATTACAATACAAATACCATTCTTAGTTCAGTCATTCACAGACTAATATATATAACAAAAAAATCTATCCCCAGCATCAGCTGAGTATCTCTGAAATCTGGTATTTATGCAACCAGGAGATAACTTCAGTGGAAATAGGACAGACAACGGCACGAAAAGGGAGAGATTTCAACTGTACTATCATTGGTCACAGAAGAATGATTCTCTCCCTCATTCTTCCCATCCTTCCCACCCACACAAACAAATCTAATAATCTCCAATAGGAAAAATGTAAACAAATTAAAGCATTAAATAAAATCAGATTTAAAATACCATAACACCAGGGTAGAATTGTAATAGTGCCAAGGGTTTCTTGTCAAGAACAAGAAACTATTCTGAAAATGGTAGGAGTCCCATTCACAGCAGCTTATATTTTAGCTTATATATTAGAAGCAATGGAGATACTGAATTAAAGAGAAAGCGGGTCAAAGAAATAACAAAGCAAATGGTGAATTATATTTAATATCATAAGAATTCCACAACATCAACTTACTATTTCTTGTTTAAATCAAAGAATGACATGATTTCATGATTTTAAGATTTCACAAGAATTTCTGGAACAGATGTACAAGAGCATTGAACCTTCCTATTATAAATGGTATAGACAACACACTAAATCTATATTACATGACTGCCTTATGTGGTAAAGTTATGCAATATCACCCCTCCAATCTGCATGCTACAAATCAGTTTCTTTTATGTTCCACTTGTTTTATGATTCACCCTCACTATCAGTTTTCAATATGTTTTTCATATTTGCACTTCTAATTCCACACTATGTAACTAAATTAGGCAAATGGCTCAGTCTGACCTTGTGATTTCACTACTAAAAACACAGACTCTTACCAGATGACCTCAAGTGTGGATTTTAAAGACATTGAAGGAGTTATCACTTAGACAACTCCTTGAAAACCCAAGCTTAAATATGTGAACCAACAAAAGATCCAAATTTAAACCTATTCAGAGTTGTCTTCTTTTACTGAGTTTTACAGAGGTTGTGAAATATGTTATAGGAAGCATGGATGAGAACTGCTAAAGCTTTTAAGCCTTAATAAAAATACTGTTTTGCTTTTAACTAAAGCCAAGGAGTAGGTTGTGATATTGAGGAGTATGGTTTTAGACAACGGGTGGAGATGGTTACCTTACTAACATTGCTATCATTTTAAGCAAAAACATGAAGCCAATATATATCATCATTAGGTGTCATGGCAGCAAAAGAAGTTGAACAAATCAACTGCCAAACTCCAAAAAGTCTGAACTGTAGGGACTGTGGGAGTTTGACACTAAACCTGCACGCAGGAGTTGCAAGCTGCAGCAAGTTAAGCAGGTGCTCACATGGGTATTCCAGATTCTTCTGCTCTACATGCTTCATCATTCTTTATTTATATTTTCCCTCTCTCACTTTTTTTTTTCACATCTGTTTTTTTCTTATCTTGCTAGCAGGTTCAGAAGCATCTCTGAGATACTTCATTTTCCTGTATAAATTCTAGGTCCATCACCAAAAAGATATATGTAGACTGCTCTAGCAAATTAAAATAACAGCTATTTATAGAATATAATACCCACTAAAAGAGGTTATATCTGGTCTGAGTAGATGAGCTCTAATGGGGCCTTAAATCTAAAATGAAAGCACGATGTAAGGGAATAACTACCGTAACTTTTCAAAATATGTCAGTAATAAAACACACAAGTTTGTAACTCTTTCACAATGCCTGCCTGAGAACGATGTTGCTGTCATGAGAAGGAATAGTAAAAGGATTGAAGAGGTTTGCTTCAGCTTCTAGGTTTGATGTTTATTGACAATATCTAATAGTGACTAACATGCAAACAGAGAAAAGAAACTGCTGGTATGCAACCAGTGTAAACTGATACTGACTTTGGTTCATTTGTCCTTACTATTAGCAGAGGCAGGAAAGAAAAAAAAAGAAATACTGCATTATCTCAAGGAAGACTTCCCAAATCATCTTATTCAGCTCAGATATGAAGAGGGAACCATATGTGTGTTTATGTAAATAAACTGAAAAAAACAACATGGCTCAGTTGAAGCAGAGTGACATTAATATGAAAATCTTATTGTTATTGAACAAATACTTCAGAAAAAGTGTCTTTTGTTATCTTTCCTTCAGATCATTTTATCTGAAAGAATTGTTTTCCCCAATCAAAAATTTCATCATCCGCTCCAAGCTAAACACTTATTGGCAGACACATGCATTACTATTGACTTTAATATTTACAGGTTGCTTTTCTAAAGAGGAAATTGCTGCTTTTCAAAGCTATTTCCTGCCTCATACATGCAGAACTAAAATATCAAACAGATCGGGTTTAGACTGGATATCCTTTAACTTTTTCTGCTCTAAAAAACCCAGCCAGCAGTAGTCATCCATCACGGTAGCTGTCCTGCTGTAAATCCCTACTGGTTTCTCATTCCTTGTTCTCTCTTCCTTTCTTTTCTATTTAATTTTCCCCTCCTTCTGCCTCCACTTAATCACATCCTATTTTTACATTCTTACTCTCCTTTTAATTGCTGAAATCCAAGCATAAGTCAATCCCAAATAAATCATGAGACTAACATAATTTACACACCAAAGCTGAACATGGATACAACATATTAAAAATATCTCTTTGGCAGTGTGTATTATTGTTTCAGTAACTCCATGCAAACAAAAATAATGTAGTCCTATAGCAAGATAGGAAGATTTTGCTCTCAGACTTAGGAATGGTTTATTCTTACACGACAACTTATTTCAAGGAACTGCAAGCAATGCTTTTATTGTTGTTTAAGCCACAGAGTATTGCAACACAAAAAAAAGCAAGTGTTGGTAATGCTCTAATATTACTTACCATTCTCCCTCACCAGCACACATGTATACATAGGTACACAAATGCATACACACACACACACTTTTAACTTGTCTCGTCAAACCTAATGAGTAGGAACTATGCTTTATTTCATCTGCCCATCATCTTACATAGCCCTTACGGGCCTAAAGGTCCCATTATCTTAATGCAAAAGATTATCAGCACTGACAGATTCGAGATGCCAGAATTTTTACTAAAAATTTCCTCATCCACAACATAGTTTACACCATAGATAGTAAACATTAGAAGAGAATTTCTAAATAGAATTTCTAATTTTAAATACTGAAAATGAAAATGTGAATAACTATATCAAATAAATAGTTCAGGATTAGGTATATCTTACTTCCTGTTCTTATACTATATTGTCAGATTATTATAATCAGACCTTTATCTTGGATGATGCTATTTCTGCACAGGATAAAAGAGGATTAAAGACCAGAACTATATGATTATAAAAATCACAGATGGGATTCAGAAAATCTTACTGAGTAATAATTTACAACATAGTTATTTTAGAATTCGGTACTAATCATGCAAAAAACTTCATATGGAGTAAGACAGAACATTAATGAATGTTACCTTTGAAACCAGACCCTTTGTTGCTTCCAGGAAGTGCTTTTCTTTAACTTTTACAGGTAATTCATTAGCCGTACCGCTTTGATATTGACCTGAGGCAGTAAAAAGTTAAAGAAAACAAAGTAAATGTTTAGATGCATTAATTGTCAATGACAGTATTTAAACAGAATGTACCATATTTCCTTAACACTCTGTGACTAAGTTGTTGGATTCTTATTTAAAAAGGAAAAGGATTACAATGAATTATACAAGAGAAAATATGTAAACTCACACATGAAAAATCTGCCCATGCCATCCAGTGCTGTAAAATTTTAACTCAAGCCCACTATGACTAATGATACTTTTTAAATACATTAAGCAACAGAGAAAAATAATGCATGTTCCCTGTTTGCTGCAGTTTTGCATGTTGTTTTTGTTGGTATAAAACTTTATCACTGCTGTTGTCTCTTTGAAAATGTATCTATTTAAAATCAACACAAATGTCACAGTCATTCTACAGATACGATGCCTTAATTAAGGGTGAAATTACGGTGCCACTGAAGGCAAAGTGACTGCATTGTGGACAAAGATTTCATTTCACATCACAGCTTCAAAGAGCAAATGAAATTCAGGCTGGATTTTCTGAATGACAAAATCGTATCTTTTGGCTGAAGCGAAAAAAAATGGATAATTTAAACATTATGAAAGGTGGGTATTTTAAATAAATTCTGTGAAGCAGCTTAAGTAGTGTACCTCTATCTTATTATTATGTATTAGGCAATTCAGAAGGCCTTGTCGAAAGCTTCATTGCTGTGTTTTTGAAGTATGATAATGAGTTGTAACAGACCTGGAAACAAAAGTGTTTTTGAAATTCTTTTTTTAGTATGTATATAACTCACAACCCAGAGAAAACATCTCTATCTATCAGTTAACAATCTTCTGGGCTCAATTCCAGAGTCGAAGCAGCTCTCTGGGATGCTGCATGTGTATTTTGGATGCTATGCCTCCAAAGTATCTAAAATATTTTGAAGATGTGTGTGATTTTAACAGACTATCTCTTGTAGATTAAGAATAAAAGCTTGTGAGTATCACCAAGCCCCTTTTGTATTGCTGCCAACATAGTTTTGTTAAACTTTCTTCTTTAAGCACATAGGTTTTGCACACTGACATGCAGTGCCTTTTGCTTACATGTCTCAGGGATTATGGTCCTTGCAGCTTTAGCACTAAAGCCCTGTTTAGTTAAATCATATTCAGGCTTTCAAAAGTAAACTGATTTTTAAAGCTGCACAGGCTGCTTCTGACCTCGCCGGTAGGTCAAATGTCAGTTTGGGGACAACTCCTTAAGAAACACACAGTGGCAGAGTTCCGAGCCCCAGAAGGGCAATCCCCCTTCTCCTGCAAAGGCGTTTAAGTGACTCCTAAGACTGAAGCCTGGGTGTTTCTTGTTACACCACGGCTTCAACAGCTTCACATTATGTTACAGGCTGTTAGCAACAGTATGTCCCTCTCCCCATCCTTTCCAAACCCAGTACAACACCACAGTAGAAGAGACAGTGGCTGGAGAGACTTGCCCATGACTACCATTTGGGCAATTCCAGATACAAATAGTAAAATAATCTAGATAAAGAATCTATATATGCATTTACTGCAGCCTGACTTCCTTTTATCGAAATAAGGGTGCTTTTCAGCAATGTGCTTGCTGGATTATCTGTTAAAAGAGCACAGTAACAAAAAGCGTCAATTCTTTCCAAGCAATTGCAATCAAATAGAAAATTAAAGTCTAACTCCACATACAACCGATGAGCAGTGACTAGGTTGTTACTAACTTGGAAAGAAGTTAACTGCATGACAATGTTATAATGACTAAACGGGATCTTTGAAATGTCTTGTTTAAACTGTCAATTTTAAGCCTTTCTTCTCTCGTGGATTTGGGAAACCCAGTGACGACAGGAGGCATTTTTAAAGTGTCAGTGTGGTTCGAATCTATATCAGTAAAAAAAAAGTGTAGAAATACGACACAACGATGAAAACATAAGGAGAGGGCAGCGGGATGAGGGCAGACCGAGGCGAAGGAGGTTTCAGCAGCCAACCCCACACTAACCCTCGTAGTCACCTGCTGCTAGCACAGTTATTTCAGTATATTTTCAGTCAAGATTTACATTTAATTCTCCCCCTTCGGCAGGCGCCGAATTCTTCCCCACGGCCTTTTCGGCTGACTCACACGCTGTCCTCAGGCGGCAGCCAGGCAATACACGTGTTTTCGCTGCTGCTTCCTCCAGCAAGACCTGCGGAGGGTTCAACACCGCGTCCGGCTGCCGAAACAAAACACCCGCGCAGCTGCTGCAGCCTCTGTCCCGCCGCAGGACCCCGCCAGCAGCCGCCCGCTCCCCCCGCGGACCCACAGCGGCGCTTCATGGCGGCGCCGCGCGAGCCGCCTCACGGCCGCCGCCCTCCGCCCGCCTGCAGGTAGGGGCCGCGCGGGGGCGGGGCGGCTCCCCTCAGCGCGGGGCGCTCGTGGCCTCCCCTGAGGCGGCGGCTCCCCTCAGCGCGGGCGGGCGGGCGGCGCCCCCGGAGGTGATAATTCCCCTCAGCGCGGGCGGGCGGCGCCCCCGGAGGTGATAATTCCCCTCAGCGCGGCGGCTCGCGGCTAAGGCGGCGGCTCCCCTCGAGACCGTGGCTCCCCTCAGCGCGGGCGGGCGGCGCCCCCGGAGGTGATAATTCCCCTCAGCGCGGCGGCGGCTCCCCTCAGCGCGGGCGGGCGGGCGGGCGGCGCCCCCGGAGGTGATAATTCCCCTCAGCGCGGCGGCTCGCGGCCAAGGCGGCGGCTCCCCCCGAGGCGGCGGCTCCCCTCAGCGCGGGCGGGCGGGCGGGCGGCGCCCCCGGAGGTGATAATTCCCCTCAGCGCGGCGGCGGCTCCCCTCAGCGCGGGCGGGCCTTGGGCGGTGGGCAGCCAGTGCCGGCGCCCCTCAGCGCTGCTGCGGTCCCTCCCCCGCCTCTCCCGCGGGTCGCGGAGGGGGCAGCGCCGCTGCTCCGCGGGCTCGGCCGGCAGCGGTGTGACCGCGAGGTCGCCGGGCGGCGCGGGGGGAGGCTCTGCCGCTGCAGGCAGCGCCGGGGCGGTGCGGAGGGCCGCGGGGAGAGGAGAAGGTACCGCGGGGGGGAGCCGGGACCGCGGCTCCGCGGAGCGCCCTCTGCGCGTCCGGCCGTGCTGCTCGCCGCCCGGCATCAGAACCCCTTTTATTTCCCCGTCTGCTGTTCCGCAGGCGCGTGCCGAGCCAGCAGTGGTGCAGGTGGGTTTTGTCCGCGTCCAGAATGGTGCCGGGATTCCCGTCTGGGGCCTGTTCCGTTCCTGAACAGGCAATAAATTTAGATGCGTAACGAGCTGTGGGAGCGTGTCTGGGAGGGCTCTCGGTGGTGCCCCGGGTGAGCCTGTGCTGGAGGCGGGCTGGCTTCAGCCAGACCTTGAAATGTCCTTTTTTTAAAGAAAAATCTTTTGTTTGAATCAAGAAACTCTGTTCAAGTGTTAAGTTTCATATGTGTTTGAAAGTTGTTTTCGTTAGGACTAGTCTAAGGAAAGGTTTGATGAGGTTTCTGTGTTTCACACTCTGAACTATTCTGACAGTTTTATTGCAGTGAGCCAACACCACGTCTGGGATCTCGGAACTGCCTCAGCTGCAAGACTCTGGAATCTTTTTACTCTAATTCAAACTTTGGGAGAGTTTTCTTATCGTACTTGTTTAAAGACGCCTCTCGCGTTAGCTCCAGCTCGTGAAGAGGAGGGTGGGTGTTTCACAGCTGGGGAGCTGGAGGCCTTCAGACTCCTGGTGCTCTTTATTAACAGATTATAGAAAATGGCTTACACTTCCATTTCAGAGCAGACTTCTCGTTTTGCACTTCGACTGCCAAAAGATTTTTTATTCAGTCTAGCCATCTAGCATGTATTTGCAGCTGTAAGGCTACTATATGACTCATTTGCTTATACAGCAGTATAATTAACTAAATATTGAAAAGCAAAGCCTAGGTGTCACAGAACTGGGCACTGTAAGCCCACTTTGGACATGCCTAAGGAGAATTCTTGTTTAATAAATTAATTAAATCTGCAACCTGGAAAATACAAGGCAAGTACTCAGATTTGATGGCAAATGGGTGTTTGTTATATCTGCTCCAAAAAAACCCCAAATACGTTGGCAGAGCTGTTTCCCAAGCAGTTTGGCTGATGGAATTCAGCAGTTCTTCTTGGTGTTTATTCCTCTCGCTGCTTCTTTCCATTCACCCAAGTTTGAGTTTGAAAGCTGTAGTCTTGATTATTCACAAAAAGAAAAGGAACCTTGCTGTAAGATGAAGCTACTAGTTCAAAATAATCAGAAATGCATACAGAGTTTGTGCTTTCTTACTCTGGCAGTTGAAAAACTTTTAAATACCCTTGTGAGCAGGAAGAAGGGTGTTTTTTGACAATTATCTGAAATAACTTTACTTTTTTTTCAGAATTGAGTTTTCTGACACATCTCAAAACAAATTGTTATTAGGTCATCTGTAGCTTAATTAGTGCTAATCGCTTTTGTGATTGGCAGACATTTTAATAAAATGTAATTAAGCTCATTAGAACATAAGTGCAAGATAAGTATGCAGCTTGTTGTTCTCTGCATTATTAGCTTTATTCTACAATACCCTGAGCAAATCATGAAGCATTTATTGCTGCTAGTCACATTCAATTTGAAAACTGAAAATGTTTAGAGTTATTTTGTTTTTTAATTGGATGTTGAATCTATTACATCTGAGATTTTTGGGAGAAGAATGCATATGGACTTAAGGTATTAAGAATTAATATGGTTTCCAGGGACTAAAATCTAATGACTTTTTGATTATGGTATTTAGAAGTTGATCTGGGTATACCATGACGCAGAAGTTTAAAGTCTTTGATGAATCTCTTTGGCTTGCTTTTTCTGTATAGGTGTGTGTTTAAAAGTGAAATATAGATAGAGTTAACAAGAAATTATCTTCCAGTATTTAACTTAAAAATTATCTGGGGTATAAGTATTTTCTTGGGAGGGTTTTTTATTTTATCGCCTTCTCCAAATGTTTGGTATGTAATTCTGCAGATGTTTTAAATAAATTTTGTTTTCTTCTTGCAGTGAAAGCTTGGAGGTATGAGAGTGTCTAAAAAGTAAGAAAACGGGTTTGTTGGGAAAAACGCTAAAACTCCAGGAAAAGAGAACACAAGGTATTGCATTGTATGGCTATGTTCTCCCATAGTTAAAATTTACAGATATTGGGCTGTGGGTAGGGGGGGAGGGGGAAGACAACTCTTCAGTTTTGAAAAGCTTAATTGCTAAATTAACTTGTGCAATTTATAAATAAAAGGCAACTTTGAGGTAGTCTGCTGCTCAAAAAAAAGTTCTTCAAAACCTGAGGAAAATGCCTGGCAATGTGAGACAAGGGCTGAATCTTTTTTCTGTCTTCATATATGAGAAAGAGGTGCTCTTTAGCGTTCTGTATCTCTTCTCTCAGTCTCAGTTTGGCTATCTTTCTCTAATTTGTCTTTTTCCAACTCCCACTTCCTAAGGTTACTCAAGCTATTTTATGCCAAAATGAAAGCATGCTTCTGAATGAGGTAGCAGTGATTTGTTCAAATAGTTTCTCTTATGGCCTTTTCAAACCAAGTCTGAATACCTTTCTAAAAAATAAATGTGCTTTTGTTAAACATCACTTAATTTAACAAAAACTTAACTTGGCCAATATAGGGATAAGAGGGTAAAACTTTAATGACTGGTGATGTTCCCGAAATTGGATTAGAGTCCAAATCCAAAGGGGAACACACACTGCCTAAATAGAGCACAGGTTTTTGTTTTGATTGCAATTTTAAAATTTCTCTGTGGCCACTCAATTTGGAAGCACCTTACCTCACCAGATATCTTCTTGTTTGACTAAAAGGTCTTTACTTAGTTTCCTGCAATTCTTTTTGGCCATATCCAGAACTGCAGAGCTACTTAGATACCTAGCTTCCTCCATAATCACTGTGTGGTTCAGAGCGACACTGAGGTGTTTGAAGGAGCCTGATTCAGTGATTGCGCTTGGAACACATCTACTTTGTCCTGGTAGCCCTTACCTCGCTTTACAAAAAAGTGGTGTACAAGTCCTCTCCATTATAATGATTAGGATATTTGCCAGGAAATGGAAGATCTGAGTATTAACCCCATGTCAGCTAAAAGCAATTCTTTTACTTTATCACTTGCCTTCACCAGTGAGCTAGATACTTCCTGTTGAAGCTGAGCCACTTCACAGAAAAGGCTTAGGATTCATGGGAGTAAGATGAAATGTTATGGTTAAGGTGCTGAACTTCGAGAGCGGACCTAAAATTTCCATCCCCTTGGTATTTATAGCTGGTGTGCATTTAATACCTTCCTCTCTTACATCAGTGTTCAAAATAGGTGTATACACTTTTAGGGAAGCTGAGACCAGAACTTGGAAAACCTCCCTTTAGTGAGTGCTCCAGCACATAGTGTTTGCTTACTTTTTTCCTAGCTCTCTAAAACTTGAGGTTTTTTGCTGCACAGTGGCCCAGCCCCAACAGAAGTCCACAGTCTGGTCTCGTAGACTGTCTTGGGAGTGGGAGGTGTGGGTTTAAATCCCTTAAGAATGAATTCTAGGCTGTCCTCATTCAGGTTTCCTTGGAGACAGTTTTAAACATTACTTTATTAGGTATGGGTAGACAACACGTTGTTTTAAAGGTGGATTTGTCATCTTACTCCTGAAGAGTATTTGTAAGTGGATATTTTACCCTTGGGAGTGGGCTCTGACTTGTGTCTGGTTGGAGTTGCCTTTCCTTCACTCCCAGTCCAGGTGCTCGGCTTGTAGCAAACCTGAATTCTGTGCAACACTTTCTGTTAGTGTTTGGTAGCTCTCTGCTCAGCATGTGTGTGTTTTTTTTAAGCTTTGTTTTGTTAAGATCCCTTCACCTTCCCAACCAAAATACATAAGGCTTTTAGGCCAAACTCCAGGTTCTGTGTTTTTCACCTTACAATCCAAAGCTCAGAAAGTAATTGCTTTGGCACCTAGCTTGCAGAAATACAGTCCTCTTGGAGAAATACAATCCTCCTGTAGGAACAGATTTAAAAAAAAAAAAAAAAAAAAAAAACCTCTTAGCCTTAGTCAAGAACCAGTAACATTTACACTAGAAATCCAGGTTTTATGCATAATGATACACTGATGCAGGACCAGATTAAATGTTGCGTCATATATCTAAGAAGAACTTCAGGCCGTGCTTGTGTTGTCCTCATGGCAGGTTGCTCTGGGCTTGCTGAAGAGGCCTGCCCAAACTGGGAGCAGCTCCCAAACCCTGTCTCACAGCATCTCTTAAAATTACCCTGAAGGCTGTGAGTTATTTGGGGAATAACTCACTGTGAGATATTTGGGGACCTTTAATGGCTAAGGTGCGTGTTACCTGTAAGTAAAGCGACATCTATACCATGGAGCTTCTGGGGTACCCAAGTAACTAAAGAATCATTAAAAAGCCTGTATGAGATAGCTGAAGTGGTCCAAGTGACCTTGTTCTGATTCCTACTTTCCCCTCTCCCCCCACTGAGATTTAAGTTGCCTAAATTACGTGGTTTTGATAACAGTATACCTTTCTTCTAACGTCAGATAATCTTTAATGTGATTAAGGAATATAGCTCCCAAACTTAAGTCTCTGTTACAGATTGTTTTGCATTAAGAAGTCTAGAAAATTAAAAAAACAGTTTTTTGAGAGATAGAAATGCTAAATAAGATTTTTTTTTTCTTTTACTTTGCAGTTATATTGCCAGAGTTTCAAAAATTCGAGATGTGAGTGTCTTGCTAGCAGATGCACTAGACAAAGTAAGTATATCTAGCCAAACAAGATACATGTTTGTCAGAGCCTTTCCTAAACATAACAAATCAAAAAGTGAAATTTCTTTAAACTGCTGTCATCTGACATCTGTAGGTTTGTGAGCTACCATTAAACATTCCTGAGATGACCTTTTTCTTCAGAGAAGAAAAGTGGTTAAAGTGCTACAGGGCAAAAATGTAACTAGTATGCCTTCCTTATTCTGCTTTGTTTGACTCCACTCCTATTTAACCTTAAATAAGTAGCCACAGAGTAATTATACCTGCTACAGAAAGGTATGGTAAGATATTAAGGTGTATGCTTTTTTTAAACTGCTATGTTGATTTCAGATTTCTGAAAATGTCAGGAAAACATCAGTGACACAGTAAGTTTGTGGCAGAGCTGGGATTACAACCCAGAACAATCTGCTCTTTGGTTTTTTTACCTAATCATGGGAATAGTTTTATTTCTCTGTCTCCAACTTAGAGAAGCAAGAACATAGCTTCTTGAAGGTAATGGATAGGATTGCTGAGACACAGTACAGGGGATACCAGACAGCAGGCACAGCATATTCCACTGTTGCTGCATATTGTATGCAATTATTTCACCTGAGGTCTGAGATTCGATTTAGATAGTTAATGCTGTCTTCTTGACTTCTCTCTTGGAAATACTGCAAGATGATTTAAAATTTTGCGTCACAAAGCTGTTGATGAGTCCTGGTCATCATTCTGCTTACAGCTTCTGTCCACAATCTCTTGCTAGGCAGTCGATGCAGTCTTATACTTACATACCTGGAAGAGCTGATTTTTACAAGCAGCTTTTTGATTTGCATGTTAACCTGAAGACTTGACAATTCTCACCTATGTTTTATTGTACACTTGCAGTCTTTAGATTCCAAAGCATACAAGAGTCCTGTAAAAGGAGGTCTCTGACCCTAGGTTTCCCGAAGCAGAGTCTCAGATGCAGAGTATCACAAACTCATTTACTGTAAGTGGTACAGCAGCAAATGACAGCTCGAGCTGGTGCCTCTGGAGAGGGACCCCAAACAAAGAACCCCCGGGCAATTATAACTGTACAATCTTAGTTCTCCACCCTTCACGCGGTAGTTCGGACCAATAGTAATATTCAGGGGTCTTCCCGCTCCTTATTGGGTCCTGTCATTGTCCCTCGAGGTCCAGAGGAGATAATTCCAGACCACAACAACTAACACTACCCCAGCAGTGAGAGGAGGCTTTGTTTCTCATGGGCCGGACACCCTGCACAGGCCTTATTTTAAAGTCTTGACATCCTCCCTTTCGGAGTGTGAGGCACAGAAGTACAGACTGCTTGTAACACCTTTGTCTGTTATCTGAGTGTGGCCTAAGGCTTCAACAAATTTAGCTACTCATGCTAAGTAAGTTTTATATAAGTTGTGCTAAGCAGCCAACTCTAGAGAGCCCCAGTCTAATATTCTTTAACAAGTTCCATAGAGCTTAATAAAGTATCAGTCACACCCTTTCAACAGCAGCCTCTCATTAACAGACAGGATCAAAGTCTTACTATGCAGGTCTTGACATTTGGCTTAGACTTGTTTGTTAAGGAGAGAGTAGATGCAACTCATCCTGTTTTTCTTCCACTTCTTCCTAGCTCTTCTGCTCTGACCTACCATTCCCTTCTCCTTCCCTTCCACAATCTCATGCATAAAGCTTCCTCAGTAGTTTAGAAAGTGATAATTAGATACCATAATGATTACCATGATGGTAATTTGAATCTGGGGAAGTAAAAAAGGAAAAAAGACCGAGCAACTTATTGTTAACTCTGTAGGATACTGATTATTTGCTCTGCTTACTTTCATGGCCCATTCTGTGAAACTAATAATGGAGAAAAATCAATAGTTCACTGAACAGACATTATCTGGTTGTCAGACTAACATCACTTTGAAACCACAAACTATAATTAGACGTACAGAGTTACCATGAGTTTTATGTATTGATCACTTCAACTCTTTTTGCAGTTAGCTTTTATTACCTTTTTAAACCACTTTTTTCATGTGATGGAATTTAGAAAGAAAATAGCAGAAAAGTTTTATTCTGTCATGACTTCCCCCTGGTCCCCCCCTCCCCCCAATGTTACAGATCTGCCACAAAATTCCTGGAGCAGCATTACAAGTGTCTCAGCAAAAGCCACAGCCTGCCTTGGAGAAGTTCATGCTGCCTAAAAGAATTTATATTATTCAACAGCCATGGAAATGTTAAGATATACATTAAAATACTCTCGTTTACTTAAAAGTGAGTTTCTATTCTAAATAGCACTTAGTAGTACACTGTGGTAAAAGGACAAAAAGCTGTGGAAATAGTTTGACTGCCTTGAGTCTGACTGTATTTCTGTTACTCACAATAAATATTTTATAAAGAGAGTTACTAAATGTACTTGGATTTTACTAAACTATCGTATGGCCTTTGTCTAATCCAGTTTCAGTGGTCTATAATTACTCAGTGCCAAGAAGTCTAACAGCTGCCCCTAAACTCTCAACCTTCTCTTTTCGGTAGTTGTTTTTTATGATAGCAAAGCAAAAGTGAAGCTGATCCTGAGAGAACAGGTCACAGCTAAAAGGCATGTCCCCTGAGAGATTAGCTATGCTAATAGTGAATGCTTTCAAATGCCTCTTAAATTCAAAATTGCCCACCATTTTGATCTCTGTTTCTCTTGTTTGTCCCTTTTTGTACTTTTAATGATATGGGCTGAAGTGTTCCATGTGAATGTCTGCCTTTGGCTGAATGCGTAATCAGGAAACCTCAGAAAATCCTGGGAAAGATTTCCGTGCAGTGGAAAACTCATTTTTTGTTGCATTTGTTTCTGTAAAAGTCTGGCTCTTCATGTTCTGGAGCATGGACCCCCTAGGGTGAGGGGGAAGAGAAGGTGGCGATTGAAACTGATGTTTGACAGTGGTAATTCATCAAAATTTGGCCAGGTTAGGAGCTTTTAAAGCCCTCACTAATACAGATTAGCAGAAAATTAAGCTTGGCAGCTAAATTCTCTGATAACATGTTGATGCTGAGTGTATTTGATTCCAGGGATACAAGAGCAGGCTTTTTCAAGCACTTTTTCTTTGAAATAAGGTGGCTCACCAGCTACAAGCAAGAAGGTCATCTTTTGTTTGTTTTTGCTGTCTGGGCCCTAGCAGAGGAATTAAGCAGCAGCAAGTGAAAACAGTCTGTTTATTTTAACCCTTTTGGGGTTGAGGGAGGGAGAGTAAAGGAAGTACGTAACAGACTTGAAATTCTGGGATGAGAGGGAAGACAGGAAGGTGTCTAGGTGCTGGGAACACAGTGATTTTGCAGGTAACAGTAATTTAAATGCGGAGTTTAAGGTTGAGATGATAGAATGGGAAATGAGGTTGAACAGCGATTAGATTGAGTGCAGACTGGAGGAAGTGAGGTCTGAGGGGTCAAGCTTAATGATGGGGAGGAGCAACTGTAAATACAAGTACTGGAAGTATCCTTGAGCCTTGCCTGCTTATGCTGTCTGCATAAGACAATAAAAAGTCAAAGTCCTGTGCAGTGCAGGACTGCTGTGAGCTCAGCTGACTTCTTGCTCTGATTTTTAATTTTGCTGGGAACCATTTTGGCTCCCTGTAACAGCTTCCTCTTTGTGAGGGCGTGGGTAGCGATTACAGGGAATATGCCACTAAAATTTAAGTCAAGCCCCTCAAATACCCTCTTATTCAATATGGAAAAAGAAGATGCTCAGGAATTTGTATTGTCAGTTAGGCTTCTTTTTATAGCATGCTTTCCACATGATTGCAATGGAAAGTCATTACATTTATTGCATACATATAAAGCATTAACTCTAAAATAGAGGGATTAAATAGAGGGAAATGGGTTACCCAGAATTAGAGTAACCACTTAACATGAATGTCTGCTTCCTTTTATCCATCTATAAAATGTAAATAACTTTTTACGTTGATCAAAGATTAAATTATGATCACAGAATGTGGTGATTAATAGTACGTACAATAGATATGATTACATCTTGAAAAAGTAGGAAAATAAAATGTAACTGCTGTTCCTGTAAGTAAGGCTTTGGGGTTTTTTTCTCATGTTCTTTAGCTGACTGATAGCTACTTGTAAAATAGTATCACTGTTATTCTGGGCAACTGGAATGTATTTTATGGATATTTCACTTGTAGGTATGGAATTTGGACAGCTGCTAGTTCTGCCTTCCTATAAGATACAGTGCACTTTTTCACTCTCTAGTCTGATTGACTGCACCCTAGCCTAAATGCATGATTTGAGTTAAAGTTGCCCATCATGTGTGAAATGATTTTATTAATGCTGTTGAGGCCAAAAATAGCACAGTGAACAATCAGTGGCTAATATCAATGGCTAATACATGTTCCCTACAGAATCGATGTCAGTAAAAATCCTTAAAATTCTGATCTTTATCCTTTTTGCTTCTGAAGAAAGCAATGGTTAATGGAAAATTATCAGGCCTGGTTCTGAGGGCTCTGAAGCACATTACTTTCCCTGAAGGGAGTAATATGCTTCTGAGAACAGTATATGCTCCTAAGGGTCTTCTAAGAAGCGTCAGTCTTCCTGGAAAAATGAATTCACGTGCATGTTGCAGCAGTGTCTAGGATCTGCATATGTACAGAGTACATCTGGAGTGAGGTAATGCTAGTTCTAACCAGCCTACCAGAAAACCTGCTTTAAGGTAAAATGGCTTCCTTACTCTACCTGCATAAAATTTTCAGGTAGAAAAAGGACCTAACAAGAAGCCAGGATAGAGGCCTAAGTTTATCAAGCTTAGTTGATCAGTTGTGCTAAATGTAGAGCAGATGCAGTCACCCCTTTTACTGTCATACACACCCTGCAGAGCAAGAAATCTTGGCAACAGATCTGTTTACTGCTTCTGTAGGATGTTGTCCCCTGTGGCATTATTACAAGCAGCATTTCAATATTTGCTTTGTATGTCAGTAGCATTTACTGAAGTCTTTGAAGAGAACCTGAAAATGTATAGAGAGCAAAGTAAACTCTACTTAAATATATTCTAAAGCTATAAACAGTCTGTAACTAAAAACACTCCCTTTTCAACAAAGTCAATCCGTCTTACTCAGCTGTTGTATCTTGACAGGAGCATTGTCAGGTGCAGTACTTTCTCTGTCTCATTTATTTATTTTTATTTAGGTGTCTAAACTTTGACTAGTGTCCTGCTTATGACAGTATTAATAACAAGAAATAAACAGCAAACAAATTAAATTTTGAACTTTTAAATACTAGATTTGACCTAGTTTTTCATCGTGCTTATGCCTTCCATTCTGTGTGTCCTTGTAGTGTGTGTTTGCACAATCTTTGTGATTGTGGTACTATGATGAATCACTTTGGAGATATTCTTGGTTTTTTTTTCTTTTGTTACAGGTAGTTTATTTTATTTAATTCTAGTCTTAACTTATCACTTTGCTTTCATTGTTAAGATATGGACCACAGCCGAATTCAGAACATAGGGAACAAATACAGTTTGTTTTCTGGAAAACCTTGCAGGGAGCATATTTTCAGGCTTCTTGTGAGTTATTGTAAATGATGCAGGCATTCAACAAGAATGAAGTGGTTTCAGGAAATGATTCTTTTCTGTTGAACTTGTTCGCCATTTTGATGGGCACAAAAATGGTGGTTAATATGCAGTCATTATCATCTGTAGACCTTGAAACACCTTACAGAGATAGGAAAGACTGAAGCCAAGTGGCAATGAAAAGAGATTTCAATAAATGTTGATAGGTTAGCAGGCCTTTAGCCTTTTGGTAAATTTGATAATATCCCACTTACATTTTGTTTGAAGGCCTTAAGCATCTATGTTTTGCTGGAGTTCCATGCAGAGATGAATTTCCTCTTGGGCAAGGAAGTGTCTACCTTTGAGCATTTGACACTCCCAGTTTGGGTGGTGCTTGACAGTTATTTTGGAATTTGGCTGTGAGTAGGCTTGGATGATCTGGAATGAAATATAGTATGTGTTATTAAATGCACAAATTTACTGAAGTCTGAATCAAGAGTAAGTGATTTCTGACTCTTGTATGAAGGAATGGAGCAGATGAAATGGCAAAAAAAAATTATATATGGCTAATCTGGGAAGTTATAATGAAAAGGAACTGTAACGAAAGACTTAGGAAAAAAAAATATTAAGTGCTGTTCTAAAGACTCTCTGCCTTCCAGGCTGTACTAGTTCAGGCTGTCCCCTCTAAGAAGTATGTCCAGATTTGCAAATCATCCCAAATCTGGTGACCCCTCCCTGGTGTGCAAAACTCAATAAAATCATTCTGATAACTGGTAACACAAGAGCCAGAGCATTTACTGAGTTTGTCTTTAGCTGCAATGATGGAGGAATGTGCTTCTGGAATGGTAAAATTCGTTGTTCTAATCCCGGTGTCTTCTGCGAGGCTTGCATTGTGATTGTGCCTCTTGTACATAACACCCATAAACGGTTCACAGTAAAGTAACCTTTTCTTTTGAAAATCTCACTGTCCTTGGTGTCCATCATTTCAACATGCTGCCAGTGCCCTTGTTTCCTCTCTGCATCTGGTAGATCATCCTCTCTTCTTCACCATGAGCAGGACAGATACTTACAGCTGATCAGTGTAAGTGGAGGACAGTTCACTTCATACTTTTGGATGACTTGTGAGTTAAATCTTCTTGGGGGTAGGTAAGTGTGATGGGATTATTTGCAGGCACACAGAGTTCCAGTAGTTCTGCTTTTATGCTGTTTAAATTTCAAGGCCTAAAACTTTGTCTCACTAGTTCTTGTCTTCCCCACTCTCAGTTGAAAGGCTGCTGCTCTGCCAGTATTCTGCAGAATATGTTACTGGAGCAGGAACATACCTGGCATCAGTTTTCAGTCTTGTGCAGCTGCTGTAAACTGTAAAGGCACTTTGGCTTCCGTTTTCACCAGTCATAGTTTTCCCTTTATTCAGCAAAACCATGCAGACAACAGTGATTCAGCATGCTACTGAGTATATTTATTACTCATGTCAAAACTGGACTTAGACTGCTGGCTCACTCCAGTCTTGATGGATTTTAGTGGAAAAAAAATCAGATAACTTTATTATTAACAGAAATTTCAGTCTGGCACTTCATTTTTAAGATTTCCAATTTTAGTTCATTTTTGGGGTTGGAGAGAAGAACTATTAGAATTATGAAGTCTGAGTATTTCCTATTCTCCAGCTCTTATTGTTTGCTGAAACTTGAGAGGATGTTATAGGGATTTATGATTCATATATCAAGCAGAACTTACAGAAATTTCAATAGCTGTTAATTATTATGCGTATACCATCTTTGCCACAAGAGGTTGCTGTATGCTTACAGTTCATTTGGCTCAGCTTCTGCCAGCTGAGCTAGCCTCTGAAAACACAGCTATTTCCCTCACAGTGAGGTAGGTACATCTTAATTTTCACAAAGGTTGTTGAAATAGTTTCAAAGAAAAGTAATAGATTAATTTCTGAAAGTATCATTTGGCTTTTCACAGAGGACATGACTTCCTGGAAGCTGTAAAAATACAAAGGTCATAATTTATTGGTAACAAAAAGTGGTATATGATTCCATATCCTTCCGACATTCTCCATGTTCATAGCTGTAGCCAATTGCATATGAAACATAAGACAAGGAATACAGGAAAATGCATGTGATACTGGTATTAGATTAACTTCTATAGAGAATCACGATTTGCTGTTTTTGTAGACGCTTTCATCTTATGTTTCTAAACAAATTTCGGAACCAATTTATTGCTCCGTTAACCAGGCAATGTTCAAAAGTTGGATATAGCATTTCATATTCAACAGTTATGCGAAAAGGCATGGAACTTATGAAACTGACATCATTTATACCAAATGCTGTTCTCCTGTATTTTAGGCTTACTTATGGTGATTACTTCAGTAGGTATTTTTATATGAAAAAAATAATTGAGACTTTCTAAACTGTTATAATAAATTTGATTTTTTTATATCATTTTAGTTGTACAATATACATTTACTGCATACTGAAATAGAACAGGCACTAAAGTTAAGAATGACTTGAATTTTTAACTCCCATCTTCCACTGCTCATAACCTTCTGAAATTCCTTCTAGTTTAAGTTTTCCCATATTTGGTATCTTTTTTCAAAGTTAGAGTTGCAGCAAACTCTGAGCTATCTTTAAGCTACACAAGCATGAAATATTTGTTCTCTATATGTTACTGTCAAAAAATGTTCAAAACAATCCAAAGCTAGAATATCTATTAAAAAAAGCTGAAACTAAAAAAAACTTTTGACTTGCTTTATTCCATGGATTTCAGCCTTAAAAAGTAAAACAAGTCAAAAAGGGAAATTCAGAATGAGATGATTTTGTTTCACTTGGAGCTGTTCAGAGATGCCAGTCAGAGATGAGTAGGCATGTAGTTGTTTAAACTCTGCATGACGGTGTGTATGCATTTGAACCTCTCTGTTTAGTAGTTTCTGAGTTTTCTGAACGATAGTAATTTAAAGTATTATAGGGAGCTCTCCGGTTATGTTGAAAACTCTAGCCTTTGGCCCTTTAGTTGCAGCCTAAAACTGGCCTTGCTGTCTGGAGTTGTAATGATTTCTTAACTGAATTAAATCCACAAAAGATAAATAAGCAAAGGCATTTTAAACTGCTATAGATATATTTGTCATGATATATGTGTGACTATGACTTCATTCAGGGACTTAATTGAAGGAGAGCTTTGTTCAAGATGCCTTTTTTTAGCAAGTAAAGAAAAAGTGGGGCAGGGTCTGCAAACTGCAGGCCTGTAAGGAATTTAGAAACTTGGCTAGCAAAACTGGAATGCATATACTGTCCTATACAAATAAGCTTGCACTTCACAAATTGGTGAGCCTTAAGCTTGCAGCTAGTAGGGACTAGTATGGATAGTAGTATGATAATGAGCTTTAGCTAAGCCTACTTTTACTTTCAGAAGGACCAACAAGGACAGCTAACCTTTGGCACTTTCCCCAGCTCACATAAAACCTCTCAGTAGCCTGGTGGATGCACTGTGCCTTCAAATACTGCCAGCGAGGCAGAAAGCGTTCTCTTGCCATTATGGTGTATTACCTGATTAAAAACAAATTCTCTTTGTAAAGAACAGTCCATAATACTTGTAACAAAAATTTGAAAGGACACTTTTCACTATGCTTTGTTTCCAGCTTGATGGGGGGGGGAACCCTCCCCCTGAGAAGGGCCTCAGTAGCATTGATCTTTTCAACTGTGCACTTACGGAACTAATATCTAATAACTGTAACAACAGATTATCATCTGTTTCCAAACAAAAAACTCCACTGAATCTCTCTGAGATAGCCTTTCTCAACAGACTCTTCAGAAACCTTAAATTAGTACATTTGCCCTATAACACTGTATGTCTGACCTATTGCCACAGAAGTACAGAGAAAAACTATGCTAGTGAAATAGCACGAGTTACCAGCCATAATCACAGCTCTCCTTATTTTATTGACTGTTTTCATCAGAGGCTTCATTCAGTATTTTCCACTTAGGGATTGATTTCCAGACAAATACTACTAGAATTTCTTCAAATAGAAAACATTTGTGTCCCTGCTTCTATGATCTTATTTCAGGTTGGAGCAAATATTTTATATACAGCAATCTATGATAAACTTCCACCTTTGACAGTGCTTTTTTCTGAACTGGTGCTCTATGCTAAATAAATACACTAAATAAGAAACAAAATAATACAAAAAAATCCTGCCCTCTGCACCAGTCTACATTAACTAGCTATTTTGTACAGGGAAGAAATGGATAAGAGGAAAGGGAGGGCGCCTAAAGGGCGAAGAAGAAATTCTAACTTGTCTTTAATTGGTCTCTAACACGTTAGTAGCATCTCTGGTTGTTATTGCCTTCTTTTGCAGCAGTTTTGCTTCCACCTTTATATTCTGTTGTCATACTGTTTTTTGTTCAGGGGACTCCATAAAGAAACGGGATTACTTGACTACCAGTAGATGAATTGTCATAGCAGGAGCAGAGAGCGAGCCAGGAAGTCCTAAGGACAGGAAATGTCTTAATCGTCAGACTAAATCTCCTTTTAGGTAAGTGAAAAGTCAGTTTTCACTTATTTCAAAGTGTTTACATTAATCTAAAAGGAAATTTTGGCGCGCTTACTGGTCTACTAGCAGTTTGGGTAGCCAAATCATCACTTACTACTTGAATGGTAAAGACTCATCTGTATCATGCAAATGATTCTCTAGTTCAGATCTTTAAATATTTCAGACCATTATTTCAAACTTTTTAGCATCTAGATACTTTTGTGCACAGGAAATGAGTAACAGTGCACTCATTTTCAGTAATTGCCTTTAGAGTTGTGGAAATTAAAACAGGGCTATATGAGAAAATCAAAATGAAAAGGATTTCTCATACATGTAGGGATTTGTCACATGCGTTCATGGATTGCAAAGAGAAGGTTACATAAGGTGCACTACAATTTTCACCCTACGCTAAATTGTATTTCTTCTTTCATTTCCTGTAACCAAAAGTAATTTTTTAAAATATGCAGCCTCTCATAGGGTCCCTTAAAATATTACCCCATGTTAATTTGATTGCTGAAAGTGAGGCAGAGTACGTGCAATGAATGTTTTTTCTAGTTAGTAGCCCTTGTCAATATCTCAAATACCAGGGGTCCTTCAGGAATTCGGAGGTGTGACTACGCGCAGATTTCCTGCAGGAGCAAGGCTGGAATCCAAATTCTGCTTCTGAGAGTACAGGCCTTGCCTCTGAGCTAATGTAGAATTTTTATTGCCCATTAGCATTATAGAGACCTGCAATACATCGTTCAGCTGCTTTGTTTCTCTGATCACTCAGCACTAGGGTACATACTTCCTCTCAGTTCATGTGACTGTACACTGCTGGGACAGATAGATGTATTTGAAGAGAAGTATCCTAGTTTTTTCTCCTCGTGCTGCATGTTTGCAGTTGGCTGTCTTCTGAGCACTGTTTATATATGTGTGTTCATGGATCGTTACACCTATATGGACTGAATAAAACAACACTTTTCTTATTCCAGACAAAGTTTACTACCCATCTCTTGCTGCTTTTCTGACTTGCTGGAGCAACAAAAAAGCGACAATCTACCCAGCCACCAAAAAGTCAAGCAGAAGTTAAATAAGGAATTAATGCTAATCTGTAATTGATCCATAAAGATGAAATGGAAAACTGTTGGGTTATTTAGATCTACTCTTGCAGTGCTGTACCTCTGGCTTGCAATTCAGCCTTCTGTGTTCGTTGTCAGGCCAGCTTTTGTAGTGAGGTATGAGATGTAATTCCTACCTTTTTCTTTCTTTTCTAAGGGGTGTCTGTTTCTGTGTAATGAAGCTGTGTGGATTCTGGCTAAAAGGTAATAAACAGAAAATCCTTTAGGACCTGAGTGTAAGTACACATTCACAGAATAAATCCTCCTTCCCTTTAGAACAGCAGTTCCTATGGTAAATGGTAAGGGTTATTTGTCATCCTCCTCCCCAAGCCTCTCAGAAGTATACTACTGGCACACTGGCAGCAGAACAGCACATACAAATGCTGAGTTCTCCAAGGTGCTGTCTGCAAGACCAGACCTTACACAGAGGTCAGTTTCTGATAAATTTTGGAAAAATTACATAATAGAAGGGGATGGAAATAGGTGGACAGAAGGGAAGCAAAGCATAGGAAAGGGGAAGAATTGAAACTGAGCTGGGAAACAGTAGACAGAAGAGAGCACAGGAAACAAATTATTAATGGAAGCAACTGCAATAAATGTGATGTTCAGAATATTTTACTTGATATCACTGATTAATATTTTTGATATTTATCCTATTAACACTGTTATACAGCAGCACCTACACCTATGAGAGGTCTGTACAAAGAAGTATAGGGGAGACTGAACATCACCAATATGGGTAAGTTCCGATGTGTGTTACCAGCAAAATAACTGAGGCTCTGTGCAGGGTCTGCTGTGGACAGCAATTGCAAGAGCTAATCCAGTGCATGTAGTGAAATAGGTGTTGTTTGTAACTAGATACTGAGCTTCATTCTTGTTTTGTCCCGTTAAGCCATGTAACCAACTTTTAGCCTGGTTTCATAAACAGGCCTGTATAATCCCTGTGTTTGCATCTGTGTGCTTACCTACTTGTTCCCCTTCCTCTCTTTTCCTGAATAGCTTTTGAACATGTTGGCTCATTTCAAGCAAAACTAACTGAGGATAATAATACAATGAAATTTTATTAGCTGAAAATAGGTGGCCAAGATGAAAAACCTTCTACTATTCTCCTGTTATGCAAAGGGTAACATCACAAACAAAACCAGAATTAGACATCAGGTAATTGCATTTTGGATAAATACTATGAATGCCATTTTTATAGAAAAAAAAGAAACATAAATCAGAACTTACACCTTAGACATCTGCAAATCCAACAGAGACACAAAGCTTTTGAATACAAGGTGTTGTTGATTTTACTTGCTATGGAACAAGTTGTTTTCTTTGATTCAGTGAATCAAGAATTTTCTACCAAATTATTATTCTGTGTCAGACTGAATCTGACAGGATAAAAGCAGCTATATAGAAGGGAAGCTCCTAAAAGTTATAAAATTGTCTCGTTTGAAGGAGTCCTCCAAAAAGAAGCATTAGAATAGAAGCTTAAAAGGAGAGGCCCAAGCTAACAAAAACAACAGTGAAACTGAGCAGGAAAAGTGAGAAATCTGATTTCTTATTTCCCTAGCCCCAGTGTTAAGTGAACTGTGCTACCATTCTATTTCAGCCTGGTCTGAGGTTGCTGTTTTCCAAAACAGGTCTTAACAACTATTAGAAGCTTGCACAATAAACATGAGACTATGAGGACAGCCGTGACCTCTGTGGGAAGAAAAGAGAAGAGCGAAAGAATTTCAGTGGCTGGAGAGTGGACAAATAATCTGAACAGACGAGTGGAAGGAGCAGAGGGTGGAGCAGTGAAAGCAGAAAAACAGCTGTGAGCTAAACTCTTCCCTAGAGGAAGCTACTGATGAGAGCAAAAATTTTTCAGTTGCTGTGATCGAAAGTATTGCTCCACTGACACAAATAGGGAAGCGCCGAAATCGAGCTCCAGTTAAATATATCTAGATGCCAAACTTCTCTATGGAACAGCAGGACCTAAATCCAACTGACTCCATTCATAATACTGTTTCAAAAGCTTCTTGATTTAGATGCAGAGGAAGAGAAAGAGACCACAGACCTGACGAGGAATGTATCCCAGAAGAGCAGAGTCATAGCTCTCAATGTTTTTTGTCTCAGATTTCAGAGATGGAAACAAAATCATAAGAGGCTGCGAGAACTAAGAAGCTTCCTCTGAGAGGTAGAAAATTCCTTTCTTTCCAGACATAGGTCTAATCACAGAAGCAACAAGGAGGGAGCAGAATGTGGTTAATGTGATTCTCCATAGGAAGGAAGAGAAGCTGCTCTGCTGTATCCGGCCAAACTGAGTGGTACGTGGCATTCTACCCTTGTTTTGGGACAAGTCTTCAGCTGCTAAGCTGTTGAAGTCAAAAATGAAAGAACTGTGAGGTAATGAACAGTTCTGTGGTTAGAACCCTGAGAGGCTTCGTCTCCATTTTATTCTGCTCTCCTAATACCATAAAAGGCAATTATGTTAAATGCTCTTGTGAGGATGCCCTTCTTGTATGTGAAGTCATAATTTGTTGCTGAGCACATATATGGATTCTCTTCTGTACCCATTACAGAAAGAGTATTGGTGAAATGTATATACAGCATGGAATTCTCTGGCACTATAACAACTATTGTGCGGTTAAATTCAGAATTAATTTTTCATGATGAATTAAATATGAAAATAAATCATAGTTTGCCCAGCAAACCCTTACTATTTTGTATTGCCTCTACATTTTCCTTTTTTGGTGTGAGGAAGATTTATCTTTTCATTGATCATATGAAATTATTGTAGAACTTCTGCATAGGAAAGCTAAACCATTTGGCCTTTATGTGGAGAATAGTTGGAGTATTGGATATTTCAGGTGAAAAAGGCAGCTATTTGTGACTGGGGGAGAAAAGCACATTAGATTAATGTTTCTGCTGAAACTATCAACTATGATGTTCATAATGATGCCATTCAAACTGTCACTGCTAGACTTATGTCTTATTAAAAAAAAAAAGCTTTAACACCTATTAATCTGATTATCTAAATTAAAAAAAAAAAAACAACTAGAGAGAATGCTCTAGACTGTTTACTCTGATATAGCTAATCATGGTTACAACATGTAGCACGGACCTCAATTAGCTGCACCAAAGTAAAAATATCTGTATATCATTTCCAGTAGGATTTTACATGAGCAGAACTATTTCAAATTACCTCTCTTGATATAACAATTCTCCTGTTTTTTTGAGATTAAGATGTCTTAAGTTTCAACATTAAAAGCCCATTGGAATGCTATCACGCTACTCAGACATACAGTTTTAACATAACCTTTGAGCTATGCCGAGACCTTTGCATCAGTTTTATTCTGCTCATCTGATTGATTTTTAATTCTAAGTTTTGTATTTTTAAAGCATTAAGTAAACATAAAAGATTTTAGAGTAGAATTCTGCAGTTGGGAAATAAGAGACTACTAAGTAACAATTACTTAAATATGTTTCTCTGACAAACACAATTAAATAATTTATATTGAGTAAAGGCTCTGACAGGTACATGATGGCAGATTAAAAAGGGATGGCTGAAGTTGTTGCCTTCAACCATCTTCACCACCCTTCAGGCCAGAAGTCTTATCTACTGTGGAGCAACTGCATTTTTTCATCCTAAAGTAATTTGACCCAATCTGGTTTATTGCTACAGTTTTCTACACCAATATATTAAGGTAAACTGTCCTCAAATTGGTCTTATCTTAATATGCTGGTCTGAAAAAGCAGCAGTGCAGGAGCTGTTTCATGGGTACAGGAGATGTCCCTGCCTTGGGGACAGCAGAAGGGTGGGATGGTGCAAGGGAAAGGGCGGTTCCAGATGTCCCTTTTTAATTCACTCTTGCACAACTATTGAAAGTTTCACTAATACACAGCAGGAGTAAGAAATGCAGAACTGGACCTTGTATTTTAAATGACAGAAGTTCTTAAATTAATGTCACTGGTCTATTTATTTTAAAATGCAGAAGGTAATTTTCCATTTTTTGACAAAGAAAACATGACTATAACCAGGTTTTGATACAAAGGATTTGGTATTTATTTTTATCAGTATTGCCATATGCTTTTGTTAATGATCTCCAGGTGAAATAAGCTTTGTTTAAAAAAAAAAGGGGGGGAGGGAGGAAATATTCTAGGGATGACAAAACATAAAGGCAAAAATAGAAAATAATTTGCATGACAATAAACATAACAAAATAGTGTAAATATATTTGTGAAAAAAGCAACTAAGGCAAACAGGAATGATTCATTACATCATCTATGAAAACACACAGGAAAACTCCAGAAAATGAGTGCTCAGATTGCAAAGTTGAACTCTGAGGTTAGAAAATGCCTGAGCTGAGGACTGTAAAAGTTTAAAGAGCCTTTAATGTCTAGCTGTTCCTCCATTACTGTAATTATACATCATCATCAAGTTACCACAGCTGTCTTCTGAGGAGCTAGACGTTTTAAGACTCTTACTGCAAGGCATTATCTCCAGCCTTCACATCATTTTTGCAGCTCTTTTCTGCACCCTAGTTTTTCAGCATTTCTTCGAGTATGGATGCTGAGGCGGAAACAGCAGTGCTGGTTTTGCCGAAGTGACGCTCGGAGGTAACATCATTTCTCAGCTTTTGCTTACTGCAATGAATGCGTCAGTCTCTTTTGCCAGAGCAGCGCTCGTGGGGAATCGCCCGTCCCTTGCAGCCGGGTCCTTTCACAGCGCTGCCTCCAGGACGGGTTACCCCCCCTCGGCGTCGTGGCACCCCGTTCCTCTCGGACGCCTGCTCAAGGTGTTCTGAATTTTGCTGCCTTAAACTCATTTTGTGGCCCAGTCTAACAAGTAGCTCAGATCACGCTCAGAGATAGTCTGCCGTTATCGTTAATGTTCCACCCGCCTTTGTCCTTTGCGGATCTTATCAGCGATGATGAATTTTCTGATTATTGATACAAAGAAGCTGAATTGAAGTGTGCTCACAACGCCGTGAAGCAGCACGAGTGACCCCGCGCAGCACGCAGGGGGTGGCTGGGTGTTGGCGGTCCCCGTGAGGCACAGGGTTGTTTGTGGCTGGTGTTGGCGGTCCCCGTGAGGCGTGGTGTGGTGGCTGGGTGTTGGCGGTCCCCGTGAGGCGTGGTGTGGTGGCTGGGTGTTGGCGGTCCCCGTGAGGCACAGGGTTGTGGCTGGTGTTGGCGGTCCCCGTGAGGCATGGCGCAGTGGCGGGTGTTGGCGGTCCCTGTGAGGCACAGGGTTGTGGCTGGGTGTTGGCGGTCCCCGTGAGGCGTGGCGTGGTGGCTGGTGTTGGCGGTCCCCGTGAGGCGTGGCATGGTGGCTGGTGTTGGCGGTCCCCGTGAGGCACACGGCATGGCGTGGCGGAGGACGGGCCACGGCCACACCACTTGCACGTCCAGGGCAGTGGTCCTGTGGCCACGAGCTGCACGTTCAAGGTTCTTGGCCTGTTTGAGATGGCTGCCACTCTATCGGACTGCCAAAACCGCGAGAGAAGGATGGTAGAGTAGATGCAGTGTTCAAAAAGTTTCGAGTAGCGGTACTGATATGTCGGAACTGAAGTCAAACCGCGCTTCGGAGAGACGTCACATCCGAGGTGATGGCGAGGCAGGCTTCGATGTTTTTCCAAACACGAGACATTTTGCGAGGTGTCTGAGAACAAGTGTAAATTCTCGGGGGGGGGACGACGACACCCCCCTGCAGCACACCCGCACGGGCCCCGCCGCCGGGCAGCCTGCCCCGCTCCACCCCGCCCCGCGCTGCTGCGCTCCGCGCCCGGCTGTGGCACCCTGGCGGCGCGGCGGACGGACCGCCCCAGCTGCCCCGGCGCGCTTCTGCGCGGAGGCCGCCCCCGGCGCGCGGGAGGGGGTTGTGGTGAGGGGCGGCGCGGTGGGGCCGAGGCGCGGGGCTGTGGCGAGGGGTTGTGGCGAGGGGTCGTGGTGCGGGGCTGTGGGGAGGGGTTGTGGAGAGCGGTTGTGGTGCGGGGCTGTGGCGAGGGGTTGTGCGGGGCTGTTATGAGGGGTTGTGGTGCGGGGCTGTGGCGAGGGGTGGTGGTGAGGGGCTGTGGCGCGGGGCTGCGGCGAGGGGTTGTGGCGCGGGGCTGCGGCGCGAGGCTGTGCAGGGCTGCGATGAGGAGCTGCGGCCAGAGGCTGTGCAGGGCTGTGGTGCGGGGCTGTGGTGAGGGGTTGTGATGAGGGGCTGCAGCCCGAGGCTGTGCAGGGCTGTGATAAGGGGCTGTGGTGAGGGGCTGCAGCGCGGGGCTGTGCGGCGCTGTGGTGAGGGGCTGTAGCCAGGGGCTGTGGTGAGGGGCTGTAGCGCGGGGCTGTGCGGCGCTGTGGTGAGGGGCTGTAGCGCGGGGCTGTGCGGCGCTGTGGTGAGGGGCTGTAGCCAGGGGCTGTGGTGAGGGGCTGTAGCGCGGGGCTGTGCGGCGCTGTGGTGAGGGGCTGTAGCCAGGGGCTGTGCGGCGCTGTGGTGAGGGGCTGTAGCCAGGGGCTGTGGTGAGGGGCTGTAGCGCGGGGCTGTGCGGCGCTGTGGTGAGGGGCTGTAGCGCGGGGCTGTGCGGCGCTGTGGTGAGGGGCTGTAGCCAGGGGCTGTGCAGCGCTGTGGTGAGGGGCTGTAGCGCGGGGCTGTGCAGGGCTGTGATAAGGGGCTGTGGTGAGGGGCTGTAGCACGGGGCTGTGCGGTGCTGTGGTGAGGGGCTGTAGCGTGGGGCTGTGATAAGGGGCTGTGGTGAGGGGCTGTAGCGTGGGGCTGTGCGGCGCTGTGGTGAGGGGCTGTAGCGCGGGGCTGTGCGGCGCTGTGGTGAGGGGCTGTAGCGTGGGGCTGTGCAGCACTGTGGTGAGGGGCTGTAGCGCGGGGCTGTGCGGCGCTGTGGTGAGGGGCTGTAGCGTGGGGCTGTGCAGCGCTGTGGTGAGGGGCTGTAGCGCGGGGCTGTGCGGCGCTGTGGTGAGGGGCTGTAGCCAGGGGCTGTGGTGAGGGGCTGTAGCGCGGGGCTGTGCGGCGCTGTGGTGAGGGGCTGTAGCCAGGGGCTGTGGTGAGGGGCTGTAGCGCGGGGCTGTGCAGCGCTGCCATGAGGGTCAGCCCGTGCCCGCGCTGCGCTCCGCCCCGGCGCGGGCGCTCCCGCCCCGCGGGCGCCGGTGCCGAGGAGGGACGGCCGTGGGGGTGCGCGGGGCGGGGCCGCCGCCCGCTCCCAGTGAGCTCATCCCGCCGACGCGCCTGCCCGGCCGCCGAGGAGCTCTGCCCGCGCCGCGCCGCGCCGAGCCGAGGCGCCCGCAGCCAGGGGAGCCGGCGGCGCCCGCCGAGGTAACTCCGTCCCGTCGCGGTGCGGGCCCTGCCGCGCCCCGCGCCTCCTGCCCGCCGGGGCTGTGCGGGGCTGTGCGGGGCTGTGCGGGCGGGCGGCGGCAGCCGCGTGCGAAACTTTGTGTTGGGCGGCGGGGCCGGGCCGCGCGCCGGGCGGGGGTGAGGCGGCCGCGGGGCCGCGGGCCGAGGCGGCGCCCGGCGCTGCCCCCGCGCGGGACGGAGGGGCCTGGGCCGCGGCCGGCGCGGGGGGGCAGGGAGAGGAGCGGCGCGCGGGGGCGCGGCCTGGGGCGGCCGAGGAGGCCGGAGGGAGCGGGGCGGGGGCCGGCGGCGGCCGGGGCGGGGCGGGACCGGGCCGGGCCGGACCGGGCCCCTGGGCGGGCTGCGGCGGGCGCGACCCGGCGGCCCGCGGGCGCGGCCTGGAGCTGCGTGCGCGGCCGGGCAGGGCTCCCCGCGCGGGCGGCTCGCTCACCCTGCGGAGGGCCGGGCTGGGGCGAAGCGGCGCGGTTTCGGGTACTTTACTGCCATTGATTATGGGAAAATTCTTGCTTTCAGGAGGACTTGGTTCCCTTGCGATTACTTTAGTAGTAACATTTGAAGAAGACCCAGCGAAGAAACAGAAACATACTGTATTTGTTTCTTTAGTAATGAACTAACACGGCAAGGATAGTTGTGCGTTACTGAGTCAGGTGACATGTCCTGATCTGTTGTCAGGAAGGAAACCAAATATGTGTGAAGTGTTCTGGGCAGAGCGGGGAAGAACAGATATGTTTCGTTATCTACCTTTTTAGATTTAAAAATTGATGGTATTGAGGGGGCCGCATGTGTGCGCCCCCCTCTGTGGTGTAGTGATCTTGTTTGTAATGCTCTCATTTTGACCGCTAAAATAGAGCGGTCCTACATTTGTGGTTCTCAGTGTCGCTTGCTATAACTTCTAAAATAAAATAATATAAAGATAGTTTGATTTGTCTCTTAATAGTTGAAATACTAATCACGTGAAATAATAGTATATATTTTATACTTTATAAGGCTTTCTGAATTCTCAGTAGTTTTGACTGGTTTGTCTGTGGTCTCATAAAGCACATTCAAATATATACTTGTATGTTTATTTGGCAGGGAGTATCCTGGGTCCTAAATGAATGTTCCCCAAAATAGAATGTAACTGAAGACATCTTTCTGTGGAGGTGAGCCTGGATAAAAAAGAGGGTTTAGATCACCTTCAGTGTGATATTGATGGGTCCCCTCCTACTGTGTCCTCTGCTTTGTACCCATCCAGTTTTTCCCTTGTTGTGGCAATGCGAAAGTGGCACTTTTGGTCTACTTTAGAAGCCAGGTTTTCTGTTTGATGAGGCAAATACTGCTGCTGCTTTACAATTGTAAAGCAACAGTTTGGGGCCAAGGGTTGCACTGGATTTATGTGATTGCCGAATGTAAAACAATTTGCAAGAGGCACTGCCTTAGAGTATGTTAAATGTGTTCTACTTATCCAGACTGCTTCAGAGTCTTACACTGACATATACTGGATAATCCTGTATCAGCTGTTTGCAAAAAGCCTACCTCAGCTCATATTTTTGATAGCTGTGGCTTAAAAATATCCTGATAGTTACAAAATTAAAAGTACCGGGAAGTAGGGGAAAGAAATGTGGTGTCTTGCATCCTTCTGAATTTCCTCCCACAGTAATTTGATATGCAGCGGCCAAAAATGAACATATTCAAAGATTTCCCAGTTGTTCTGATCTGACAGTTAAGTGATGGAAAATAGTGTCATGACATTGTATCATACTTGTAAAGACGGTGAATAAGTGGACACAATATCTGTTTGCGATTGCTAGAGAAATGTATTTAGAGCTTCGTTTAGATGGATGCTCTAAAGTGCTAGTTGTCTTGCTTTCTTAGTTTCACTAACCATTGGAATGTCCAAACGATGATAAATTATGTCTACTATAGAGCCAAAATGTTTGCTTCGTAGCCAGAGTTGCTCAGCTTCCCATAACAGTCTGTAGGAAAAAGACATTTTGTGTGTCTAACCACAGACCTGAAGTTGATGCCATAGCAACTTTGTGATCCAAGTATATAATTTTGAAGACAGCTAAGCAATCTTAGCAGAATTGTTTTTCTTTAGCTGAACTTCACACTGTCATTAGGATTAAATCCTTCTTTGGAGATGAAAGATTAATCAGCAAGCCATCGAACTCTAGGGTGTGTAAGAATGTCAGTCTGGTTCTGTTGGATGTTCGTAATGGCACCCATAAACACATCTGTAAGTTGAAATTTATATTAATGGTTTTAAACTGAAGATTTTTCTGTAAAGATGCTATTTTGATTACAAGGTGGTGTTGAAAACTCTGTCAGGAGCTACATTTTCATGTTTTGTAGAAAATGGGGGGAAAAGCTTAGGTTTTTGTTTGCTTTCAGCTCCTTTGACTTAACGTGGGGGTTGGAGAGTTTATTTGCCACGAAACTGTGGTAATGGAAAAGGAGAAACACGTATGACCTAACAAATGCATAAAGCCTTGTTTTAAAATTATGTTCATGTACGGTAGGCACCGCTGTTAGAAAACTTGCCAACTTCTGAGTAACAACAAATAAGACATAGTATAACATCAGTCTGAAAAAAAGCAAACACTAGAACAGTGGATGAGCCTCACAGTGTGTTTGATTTTGTATTTAACTTTAGTTTTAAAAGTGTCCTGTAAAAAACCATTTTGTTACGTTGGAGTCTTAAACTCTCTGATCTTGTCCTAAAGGGAAGTAAATAGAAGGATTAGTTGCCAATTAATGCAGAATATCTATTGCATGGCCTAATATTAATGTGTATGATTTTTACAATAGCTGTAATTACTCTCCTTTTAAAATTGCCCATTCAGTATTTATGATGACTGATTGAATCCTTTTATATTCATTGTAATTAGGAAATTTTAGAAGGATATTTTAGCATGCTTAGCTGATTAGATGTATTTATCTAAGCATAAAATACAGTGCAAAGATCCTGAGATACTTTTTATTCTGTATTTAGTCTCACCATACACCTTCAGGATTCCAGTGCAAGGTACCTTCCCTGTTTACATAGACTGGAGACAATATAAGTATGGAAAGTCTGTGGCAGAATCGCAATTAGAACATAGGTATATTGCCATCCAAATTCGTGCTTCAGCAAAATACCCCACCTTTGATCTCCTTATTGCAGCTGAGCTGTCCTGCTGTTTTTTTTTCCTGTCTCTCATCTTCATAAAGAAACTAATCCTGCAAAGTTTGCCTTGTAGTTATTTCAGGCTTCTGTACTGAATAGATGATATATAACTGTATAGATTCCTTTTTCATCCATCCTTGTCACTCTTGCATCTTGAAACATACCCATTGTAGTTCATGTTAACATAATGGCTTTAACTTTTTGATATTCTGTTTCTCAGATTTTGTTTCAGGAATTCTGTTTTTGCTTCCTCCTATCCCCTTGTTGAAAGGGGGTCTGTTAAGCTGTAAGCTTAATCCATAAAGATACTTCGGCACTGGAGTGTTAAACTCTGCAGTATCTTGCTCGTAGCATCCACTAAGCAGTAGGATACCAACATAAGTGCTTGCATCCCTATATAATGTGTGGAGACATTCAGCTGCCTAGGTGATATTCATAAAAAGCTGGAAGCAGAGACTAGGCAACAAGAAGCCTCTGCTAGAGGTATTTCTCCATTGTGGGATTTGGAGTAGTTGCTAGAATACGTGTTTTATTTCCTGAGACAGAGCCAACTCCAGCTTAGTATTTCTCTTAATTTCCTTTCTCTCCTTGATCTGAAATAATGTTTTTTAACTGGGGTGTCAGTTTGAAAGACATTCTCATAGGTTGTTGGGTGAAATGTCTTGCCGATCAGCCAGTTTTACAGTTCTGAAGAGTCTCATTGGTGTCTGTTGCATGGGATGCCAATTCTTAAATGTTCACGGAGGAAACCTTACTAAGTCTCATAGACTGCATACGCAAAGGAATGTTACGTTTTCAGCTGGGGAATCTCGCTCAGTCTTAAACATGGATCAGTTCAGTGATACCATTAAATAAGTAGTTCTTTGCATTGTGGTTAGCAGAGACCTAGACGTCTGAGATCAAACAAAGAATTTTTAGGATGTTGATATTGTCGAAGTTGGTGGCAATGTTCAACAAGTCATTGTGTGGATCTTCGCCCCCTTTTTTTTTTTTTTAACCTAGAAGAAAGGCAAGAGGTGAAAAATTTCACTAACACATTTGAACTTTTCCTGCAAATAATGTGTGTCAAAGGTGTAGCAGTTGTGTTTTATAATTTCTTGAATGGTGATCTGTTTGGTGAAGCACTGCCTGGTCTGGTGAAGTACTTCCCAGTCAATTCTGCAATCTAGATCATCAAAACTATTTTAACAATAGGACTGAAAGGGATCTTGAAGTAATCTAGTTCTTCCTCATGTCCCTTGGTAAAATCAGCTATGTCTAAAAATGTACTAAATCAGAAAACTAACAGTAAGTTTTAGTTCTAGTGATCCTAAAAAAAAAAAAAGGCACAGAAAGGTGCAGAATACCTATCAGTAGCTTTGTACCTTCTGTGCTTACAGTATTTATCAGTCATCTTAAATTCGTGATGTTGCCTTAAACTTGGAACTTGTGAATTATCTATATATGCATATTTCCATGTTTCAGATTTGTAAAATACAGGGCGGTATTAAAGAAGGAAAAATTTCACAGAATACAGTAGAATTGTTCTTGTTCTAATTTAAATAAATAGATAAATTTGCCTTCCGATTAGTGATCGAAGCATTACTCAAATTTAACATCTTTTTTTTAGAAAAGATGCATCATATTCCAACATTGTAAGACAACCTATCAAAGAAGAACATGCAAGGTGAATGAATGATTTGGAAGGTAGAATAGTCCTGCTGATGGAGTAGAAATGACTTCTGTGGATAGTCTCAAGTGACCACGTAGGCAAATTCTTCTTGCAACAATGATGATGTCTGAGTTCATGATTGAAGTCAGTAGCTTTAATGTTGAACCTCCTTAATTTAAAGTTGTTTCTTCCCATTTCCCCACCACCACCTGTATATTCCCCCTTCAGGGTGGCATCCTTTTCTGTGCATGAGACATTCAGATAGATGCGTAAAAGCCAGAATTTTAAAGCGATGTTGTTACTTGCTTAAAATTAAATTTAATATGTGGATTTTTTGTTCTTTTTATTGGGGAATAATCTAGCTAAGAGAAATATATAATTAAAATATTTTAGAGAATTAGCATGTTTGTAACAAAATCTGAAGATTTTGTGAGGAGTTGTTTGTTTGTTTGTTTAATCCAAGCTAGTGCTTTCATTATTCCTCTAACAGATAGCAAAGTGCTCTTGGGCATATTGAGCAGTCTGGCTTCTAGTTGAACTTAAGACTTCCTCCACAAAGGTCATTCATTTTTACACAAATTTATTGAATTAGCAAAGAGTATCAATGCCTGTTGTCATTTGTACTTAGTAGCATACAAAGTGCAGTTTCAGAAATGTGTAGGGCAAAAGGGTGAAGGACTCCTATTTGTTGCATATTTCATATAATTGGTAATTAATAGTTTTAAAAACAGAGAGACAAGTAAGACAGTTGCTGCATTGTATTGGCATTGTGTGTATCATATGGTGGGTTTTTTTTTTTTTTAGACTAGATCTTAGTTGGTTAAATTTGGATTCAGCAGGAAGAAAGCTGGAACTTGTTAACAGCACAGGAAACGCCCTGAAAGAAAGGGTTTGATGTGTATGTTTATGTGTAAATGTGAACTCTGCAGCTATATGGCTAGAGTTAGACTGTGGGGAGCCCTGTTTAGTTGAGAATAGTTTTGCATCTTTAAATATAGTTTTTGCTTTTAGTGGCACTGTGCTGCCACGTACTTAAAACAATTAGGTATCATTTATTAAATGTCTACAGCTTGTCAAAAGCTGGTACTTACAAGTCAAATTCAGAGCTATTGCACCTAAAACAGCTGATTTAATTGCTGGAAAATATGGAGTCCAGGTTAAACTGCTTCAGCTTTGTTTGGTAAGGAGGGCTTTAAACTAGGAAAGATGGGCGAAGGGGAGAGTTATAGAGACCATGCAGTCAGCAAAACAGGGCTCAAGTGGGGATACCTCCAGCAATTCCATGCAGCTGAGGAAGTACCTACAAGACAAGACTATGGGGAATCCTCTTGCACCCTTCCGAGGAAATCAGCATGCTCAAATACCTCTCTGAAGTGCCTGTACACAAATGCACACAGCATGGAGAATAAACAGGAAGAATTAGAGATCTGTGTGCAGGCACAGAGACATGGTGGGATAGCTCGCATGACTGGAATGCTGCCATGGATGGCCACCTGCTTTTTAGGAAGTACAGGCCAGGAAGGCGAGATGGAGGAATCGCCCTTTATGTGAGAGGGCAACTGGAATGTATGGAGCTCTGCCTGGAAGTGCATGATGAGCAGGTCGAGAGCTTATGGGTGAGGATTAAAGGACAGACTAACGTGGGTGACACTGCTGTGGGTGTTTGCTACAGTCCGCCTGATCAGGAAGGTGAAGTAGATGAGGCCTTCTACAGGCAGCTGGAACTAGCCTCTCGGTCACAGGCCCTGGTTCTCGTGGGGGACTTTAACCACCCTGCTGTCTGCTGGAGGAACAACACAGCAAGGCGCAAGCAATCCAGGAGGTTCCTGGAGAGCGCTGATGATGACTTCCTGACACAGGTGATGGAGGAGCCAACGAGGAGCGGTGCGCTCCTGGACTTTGTACGAACAAACAAGGAAGGGCTGACTGGAGATGTGAAGGTTGGGAGCAGCCTTGGCTGCAGTGACCATGAGGTGGTGGAATTCAGGCTGCTGCGAGGAGGAAGCAGGGCAAAAAGTAGGATCACAACCCTGGACTTCAGGAGAGCAAACTTTGGCCTTTTCAGGGACCTTCTTGGAAGAATCCCATGCGATAGGGCCCTAGAAGGAAGAGGGTTCCAAGAGAGCTGGTTAATTTTCAAGGATCACTTCCTCCAAGCTCAAGAGCGGTGCATGCCGGTGAGCAGGAAGTCAAGCAGAGGGGGCAGGAGACCTGCATGGATGAACAGGGAGCTCCTGGCAGAACTCAGACATAAGCACAAAGTGTACAGAAGGTGGAAGCAGGGACAGGCCACTTGGGAGGAATATAGGAACATCATCCGAGTATGCAGGGATGGGACTAGGAAGGCCAAGACCCCTTTGGAGCTTAATCTGGCAAGGGATGCCAAGGACAGCAAGAAGGGCTTCTTTAAATACATAGTAACAAAAGGAAGACTAGGGAAAATGTGGGTCCTCTACTGAATGGGGCAGGGGCCCTGGTGACGAAGGATACAGAGAAGGCAGAGATACTGAATGCTGCCTTTGCTTCAGTCTTTACTGCTAAGACCAGCCCTCAGGAATCCCAGACCCTGGAGACCAGGGGGAAAGCCTAGAGAAAGGAAGACTTTCCCTTGGTCAAGGAGGATCAGATTAAAGATCATTTCGGCAAACTGGACATCCACAGGTCCATGGGCCCTGATGGGATGCACCAACGAGTGCTGAGGGAGCTGGCAGACGTCATTGCTAGGCCACTCTCAGTCATCTTTGAAAGGACATGGAGAACAGGAGAGGTGCCTGAGGACTGGAAGAAGGCTAATGTAACTCCAGTCTTCAAAAACGGCAAGAAGGAGGATCCAGGGAACTACAGGCCAGTCAGCCTCACCTCAATCCCTGGAAAGCTGATGGAGCAGCTCATCCTGGATGCCATCTCTAAGCATGTGAAGGATAAGAAGGTGATCAGGAATAGTGAGCATGGATTCACCGAGGGGAAGTCATGCTAACCAACCTGATAGCCTTCTATGATGGAATGTCTGGCTGGGCAGTTGAGGGGAGAGCAGTGGATGTTGTCTGTCTTGACCTCAGCAAGGCTTTTGACACCCTCTCCCGTAACACCCTCAGCGGCAAGCTCGGGAAGCGTGGGTCGGATGAGTGGGCGGTGGGGTGGGTTGAGAACTGTCCGAGTGGCAGAGCTCAGAGCGCTGTGATCGGTGGTGCAAAGTCTAGCTGGAGGCCTGTAGCCTGCGGCGTCCCCCCGGGTCAGTACTGGGTCCGTGTTGTTCCAGTTCTTCATCGGTGACCTGGATGAAGGGACGGAGAGCACCCTCAGCACGTTGGCTGGTGGCACAAAGCTGGGAGGAGTGGCTGGTCCCCCAGGGGCTGTGCTGCCTTTCGGAGGGACCTGGACAGGCTGGAGAGCGGGGTGGAGAGGAACCTCGTGAAGTTCAAGGAAGGGAAGCGCAGGGTCCTGCACCCAGGGAGGAACAACCGCCTGCACCAGGGCAGGCTGGGGCTGGCACTGGGAAGCAGCTCTGCGGAGGAGGACCTGGCAGTCCTGGGGGACAAGGTGACCACGAGCCAGTGTGCCCTTGTGGCCAAGAGGGCCGAGGGCGTCCCGGGCTGCCTCGGGCAGAGCGTTGCAGCAGGCGCAGGGAGGTGATCCTGCCCCTCTGCCCAGCCCTGGGGAGGCCGCACCTGGAGCGCTGTGTGCGGTGCTGGGCTCCCCAGTACAGGAGAGACGGGGAGCTACTGGGGTGAGTCCAGCGAAGGGCTCCTCAGGTGACGGTGGGACTGGAGCATCTCTCCTGAGGAAAGGCTGAGGGAGCTGGCACTCTTCAGCCTGGAGAAGGGAAGACCGAGGGGGGAACCTTGTCGGGTGTGTAAGTATCTGAAGGGAGGGTGTGAAGAGGATGCGGCCAGGCTCTTTTCAGCGGTGCCCAGCGGTAGGACGAGAGACGACAGGCACACGCTGAAACACAGGCAGTTCCCTCTGAACACGAGGAGAAGCCTCTTCGCTGTGAGGGTGACGGAGCACTGGAGCAGGTGGCCCAGAGAGGTCGTGGACTCTCCATCCTTGGAGATGCTCAAAAGCCGCCCGGACACAGTCCTGGGCAATGTGCTCTATGGGACCCAGCTTGAGCAGGGAGGTTGGACTGGATGATTTCCATAGGTCCCTGCCAACCTCAACTGTTCTGTGATCTGGAAAAATGTTAGAATTTGAGCAGTCTAAAGATTATGCTTTTTCTGTTTCAGCCATTTACAAAGGAATTGATCTGTTTCTTTCTTAATAGTTGTCCTTTCCTTCAGATCTACATTTCTGACCATACTGTAACAGATTAGGATTTGAGCAGTATCAAAAGTAAAGATAAACAGAAGCAAAATATGACATTTATTTTCTGAAATTGAATGAGATCGAAGTTACTAGAGGGTGTCTGTGTGTTAACCAAAAAGACAAAACAGAATACTTGCAATGTGAATTTTGGAAGGGGACTGTTTTTGTGGTTTACACCAGAAATGCCTTTGTGTTGAGTGGATAGTTTAGTTAGTATGCTCCAAGCTCTGTTTTACACTCAGCTAAATTCCCATTGAGGTCAAAAAGGGATTTTTTTTGCTTTAGTAAAGGCTGAGTTTCTGGATTTTTCTAAAATTTTTGCCAGAAATTGAAAGCTTGAAGAGAAGAGGGAGGAATGTTACTGCCACAAACTGTAGACATGCTTTTGCCATGACAAAATTTTCAGCACATTCCCACTACTAGCATGGAGTCTTTGACAGAATTACTTTTAAAAGTTGAAGAAACGGTGGGAAGAAATTGGGGAGAAATTTCCCTTTGGCCTTAATTAAATTGTAGTTGGTGGCAGAAGTAGAATGGAGTGGGAACGTTGTGCTTTTTAGCGTGTACGTACTAACATATTACAAATGAAGGTACTATTTCAGAATTGACTGATATACCTAAAAATCTGGGAATGCAGAGCTGGTGTGCATAGGGTTTTCTTTGTTTATTCTGTGTCTAAACTATTATTTGTGCCATTCTGATAATGCAGCAGATATTTTTTTCTGTAACTTTTCAGCAGGTTGATCAATGAGTGCCTGGAGCACTTTATAAAAAGTTTTACATTCGTTCAGAGGAATGAGGCATATTTTGAATGTCTGGGAAAAAAAGATTACTTAATGTTTTATTTTTCTGTGACCAATAACTCTGCACTTTGTCTCTGAAAGGCACTGCAGATAGGACAGCAAAAAATGACATTAAGTTACTTTGTTCTGCCAGAGTTCAAAGCTTTGTAAAAGTCTTCACCAGAGGGATACACTGAGAGATTTGTTAAGGAGGCTTTTCCCAAGGCTCCGGCATCCTGTGCAGCAGCGTGTACCACCAGAGCTGCGTATTGGATCGCACTGAGGAAGTGGGTAACCTGAGAGAGCTTATTTTATTAGTTGTGTTCTCCCCGGGTGCTTTGTTTCATAAAGAATCTGGCTAACTGGCATCTAAGAAATCCAGCAGTGTCCCTTAACTGGTAGCAGTTAGATCTTTTTCTTTCTACTTTTTTTCTCCTATTTTCACCATGTTTGGTAATAGGGAAAAACAAATACTTTCCTCCTTAGTGGGCCTTGTTTTGGTGAGGGAGAGCTTTAAAAAATCCTTTTTCCTTCTTCAGCCCATGGTTTTACCCAGGAGAAAAACTGAACTGTGATTCTTGCGGTTTTCATTTCCGCCCACGGGGTTTTGACAGCACTGGAACTAAGTGAATCTTGTTAATTTCAGTCTGTTACTGTTGCATCTATTCTCTTTAAAAATCAGTGAACTCAGTTCATTTGGTTTACGCAGGACTTGCAAACATCCCACTAACTAGTTTATTAAAGTGAGGCAGTACATACCATCTTGGCAAACTGTTGTGAAGATCTTGAGAGCTCTAAGATTTTAATGAGTAATTAATTTTTTTAAAGGATACAAGTTTCCACTGCTAGTTAAATTCTGCTTGTGATTTTTATTTTTTCTTTTTAACACTTGCCTGTGGAGGGATTGTCTGCATTATGGGTTCTTGGTGGTGCTTGGCTGTTTAATTACTGAAAGCTACAGGACAACTGTAAAATTTTAATAAATATGGGCTTGCCAAGTATTTAGTATTTTTGGTAAGAACATGTAAGATCCTGTCTACAAAGGGGAATTACTGTAAAACAAGGCAGAGTGTGAATGTGAAACACTTTACACCTTGTATAGGCAAGCCCTTAATCTTTCTGCGGGTGTTCCACATACGTTCTCGTCCTCAGTTTGAGCTCTGTTGTGGGCTTACTGTGGGCAAGGGAAAATAACTGAAGCACATATCTCGTTCGTGTGAGTAATCTCATTGATTTCAGTAGGCTTACGTGAAGAGAGTGCACACATGCTGAATTGACACAGGATTGGAGGCTGGCTTGTAAATCCCTTGTGGCTGATAATACCTTTCATAAGTGTTCATACAGATCTTATTTTAACAAGGTCTCTTAATGCTACTGCGTTATACCTTATAATAGAAAGTGCTTTAAGGAAAGACAAGTAGGAAGAACATGGATGTTAGAGTTTTTTCTTGTAGTTTACACTGTAGAGGAGTGCCTAAGTCTTGTATATAAAATAGCATAATCAAGTAATTAAAAGCAGAAGATTTGCATTTTATAAGAGACAGGAAGAGATAGCATCCCACGAGTTGAGATAGGAAGCAGGGAGGGTAACGTTTTTGCTTTGCCACATTCCTATGGGTGAGATTTCGGGAGATAGCTGAGCCAATCTAACAGTTTGCTGGGATTCAAAGGAGTGGTTCTCCTTCCTTCCGTATCTGCGCTCTTGTGCCAGCTCTGTTGCTCATCTGACCCCTCAGCGCAGCTCTGTAAGCACATATAAAGCTACCTTTTCGTGCCAGGTTAGTGAGTTGAATCGGGTCACTGAGTGTTCAGATACCACAGCTGACACGATGGAGCAGGAATGTACTGCTGCCCTCTTTGGCCGTCTTGTAAAGACTCAGCCACTACGACTGTGAGCAAACTTTTTTTGTTTCTCTTCGTAAAATGGAAATAAGGTTACTGCCCTTGTTGCAGGAACTATTGCAACTGTTATGAACTGTAACATTTAAAGATGCTGAGGAGCTAAGACGCTCCGAGGGAGCAGAAGATGCATACATGCAGTATGTGTAAGTGCCTAGGACATACTGTGATTCCTTCTGTGTCTTCTAGGTTCTGTGGCTTAAATGTCTAAGTTTCCGCACAGCCTAAGGAATGTTAACGTTAAAGGAGATTAGCGAACTTGGGATTTTATCTGCTTAGGTTACTGCTTTATACGTGTGCGCGTGTGTGTGCGTGTGCAGGATAAATGTCCCAGTGTGTTTATGAGCCTGGTTTTCATGCTTGTTTTCTGGTTTTACGGTCACTTAGGAGTTGCATCATTGCTTTTCTTTTTTCTTCTTTTTTTCCTTTTTTTTTAAGATGCGTTTTTTGAAAAATTCCATTTAGGGAGTTGCAGTCTCTGAAGGAAGTAATTCTGTTTGTATTTTATTTATAATTTTTAAGATTTCCTTGTATGGCTCTACCCTAACCATGAAAGTGTTAACAAGTGTGATTGCTTTTTGTCATCATGGATATATTTCAAGTCTTTGTTGCACACATACAACTCTACCTCTAGTAATTGAGGCCGGAAGCTATGTATCCTAATGAAAAAAAAGTCAGAATCATTTTAATAATAGATATGTTCATCTCTGTTTTTAGGCCTGTGAAACAGGAAGTATATAACGTATCCTTTGTAGCGTGTGCATGGAGCTCTGTATTTGCTTTCTGGCAAAAGTGAGTGGCTGAGTCCCAGGTAGCCAAGACCTGATATTTTGTGATTAAGGGTTACAGAAAGCACACTGCCCCATAATTTCTGAAGATAGGTATTACAGAGAGGAAAAGAAAGACCAGAACATGCAGAACTTTGTTGGGCATAGATGTCTAAAATAAAGAGTGAGAGACCTGTAGTGTTCAGAGAGAATTACTAGCGAAACAGAAAGAGGAAAAAGGACAATTTTTGCTTTCTGGAAGGAAAGAAAATTCCATGAACAAGCAAAGAAAAATGCCTGAAAAAACCTGGTAGAATGGATGTAGAGTATAGGAGATCTGGATGGAACTAAATTTGTTACAGAACTAAAACAGAAAAAAGCTTTAAGTTGTAGCAACACCATTTTACTGTCACTCAAGGGAGTAAATCTGTCTTTATTAATGTGCATACTAGATTAATTGAAAACTTGGAAAGTAGCTATGGTGATAGAAAAGCCACCTTTTCTATGGTCTGGACATAATACTAACTTCAACAGCATTGCTTTGTCTGTTGCTGGGTTTGTCAAAAAGCTCTTTTATTGCAGTCGTTGGTCATGCTGGATAGTTACGCTACGGGGTCATGCTTTTTCACATCCCTAAGTAACATAGCTGTATCAAGAGAAACTCCTAGGCTAGAAAGGTGAAGAAAAGTTATTGTGACTGTTGCAGTTATGCATGTGGAAGCCTGTAGTGTAGAAATAGTTAATACCAGCAAAACCGCAGTCTTGTCAGTTTGCTTCACTCTGATGGGGTTGATACTCTTATTAATAACAGTGGTAACTTTGCGTATATAGTTTCCTTAATGTATGTAGTGAAATAGACCTAGCTTTGGTTTCAAGATAGGTGTGAAAGTTCAAATAATGGCACATAACAGAAATGATGATGCACCAGCTTGGAGAAATTGCAGGGAGCTGTATTGCTTTCCCCTCCATTTGTAGACTCACTTCCATGTTATGTTTTCAAGATACACATCCCTCAGCAGATCGAGCGTAAATTATCTCCAAGATCTTTCCTCTTTTGAGGGATCTTCTCAGCATCTCTAGTGATACGACCTGTGAAATATCTAGATCTAGGCTTAGAGCTCAAGTCGCTGTAAAGAGAACTGTGGGGTGGTGAGTTTTGGCAGATTGTGTATAGTGCTCTGTAAATTCAGCAGTGTTTTGGTTGGTTCCCTTTCCTGTTGTTGCATAAGGCAATTTTATGAGGAAAATATAGCTTCACAGCTTACTGTGAATTCATTTTTCAATGGATGAAAAAAATAATGGAAGAAGCCTTCATTTCTAGACACTAGACACATAATCTAGTATGGTGTCCTACAGTATTTTCCTTGAGTCATTTGGATTTACTAGTCAGATACTCCCAGGTTTCACTAGTGCCTGCTTTGGCTTTGTGTGAGAAGACTTTTTATTCAGCATTTTTAGGGAGTTAGTTTTCCTTTTTCTAAAAGGACCATCACTTCCTCTGTTACAGGTCTTTGGAATTCAGTTACCTTTTACATAACAAAGCGATAGGGCTGTAGATGCAGCAGGCAGTGTTTTATGTTTAGGTTTTGGTGTTTAGTGTTCTAGGTATAAAAAAAGTTCTCTTTTATAACGTGATTCTAGATGGGCATGCTGCCTGTTTATGTCTAGTCCAGTGGTAGAATCATGTTACTTTTTGAGGTACAGCAAAATTTCTTCTAATCTGGAGCTGCGTAATGTTTTTTCTTTGGTCTTGTTTTGCTTTGCTGCTTTGTTGTGTGTAGCTTTGTAGACAAACAAATACGGAAGTTAACCCATGTGCTATTTTAATCATGTCCAAAAAAGAGCTGTGGTGCTAGATCTCTTTGAAGTCCTTTTTATTTTTTTTTAAATATATATTATCTAGAGTACTGTTTTGAGAGCTACCTTAGCTTACCAATGCACTTCAGTAAAATTCTCAAAATGTTACTTGTTTTGGCTAAGTCCGGTCTCAGAATAGACAGTCTGTGGGGTTTTTTGTTGCTTTTTTTTAATATGAGGCTGATAAGAGCTTTCTGCTGGGGAGAAAAAACAAGACTCAAATGTTACAGTGGCTGCTTTGCAAGTTCCGGTTACAAATATACATCTTAAATCTGGCAACTGGACTCCATGCTAGTATGTACAAGCACATAACTAGTTTTATGTTGGATTTGTTACATCTGTAGTATTTAGAAGCAAGTTAGGGGTGAAATTTAATACCTTTATCCCCCTTGCTATTCATTTAGCTTGAAGTTTTCTTGTAATAAAAATGTTCTTGTGTTTTATAGTATGAAATTCCTTTACATGGGATAACTTTTTTCTGCCCTGAAGTTCTAATGCAGTTGAAATAAATATTGATTTCTTTGTTGAGAGCTGTAGTATCAAAGCCACGATAAACAAGCAGAGGGTGGTTTGCCTTTTTCAGTTGCAGTAGTTCATTTGTTTAGCTTATGGATTTTAATGACATTCAGTGAGCCTGGAGAGGTGGTTTAAATCATTGGTGTTCAACCTCCCTGGGCGGGCTTTGCAGCCTTTTCAGTGGTGACATGCGGAGGAATGTAGCCTTGGCTACTCCCCCATCATGTCATTGGAGAACTTGTCTGTTCCATCTGAGGTTTCTGAATAGAAACAATTCAAACAAAACTAAGTTTTGGTTTAGCCAAGTCTGTCTTGGATAAGGACAGTGGGCGAATATTGTGTATGCTATCTTGTGAGGAAGCGCTAACCATCTTAAAGAAATGTCCTCTACCAATGATTGATAACAATTAAACTGTCATGATGTCATTTTGCTGTTTGCTAAATGAAATTCAGTCTCCTGTGAAGGAGAACATGAAAACGGCATGCAGAGCAGAAGAGAGCTGATGTGAGTTTTAAAGTGTAATGAATCCAAAATGCCAGGCAGTGTTTCTGAATCAGCTGTGGAATTACTTTGCCATGCAGGCACAGAATGAAATGTCAGTGGGCTCAGAATTTTTGTGAGATAAAGGCATCACTCCTCAGCCTCTAGGAGACACCTTTTTCTTTCCTGTGCCACAGCACAAGGAAGAGAGAAACCATGAACTGAAGTAGGTTGCTGAATCCCTTTGAAAATCCTGCTCAAAATTATCACAGATTTGATGCAGGGCCAAGCTTTTTGATGTTGGTATAGAAAGTTTGTAGCCAATCTTGTAGTAGTAGATATTTACAAAGTAGATACTATTTTTGGTTATTGCCTGTCTTTAACACTAAATGTATTTGTTGCTCCTAGAGTGGTTTCTTCTGCCTCTAACTCTACCCAACTTTCTAGACCTTGTTGATGCCTTAATATTACTTGTAGCTTAACAGGAGCAGGTAAAGCTTGCTTTGTTATAAATCACAAAGATAAACCACAAAGGCTGTCTGTTGAGCGTGTTTTTTTTTCTTTTTTTAAGGAATTGGTGAACTGTAGGAGACAGTCATCTCTTGTGATGAATGTACTGGCAAACTGCATGATACCTGGATAGTCCAGAGATCCTGTCTGTTAAAATGTTGGGTCAAGTAATATAGACACTGATGTGCTGTTTGTCACTTTTTACTCTGTTAGATCTTCATTTCATTCATCATTTTTCATTTGTTCTTCATTCCATTCTTCATTTTTTGTGGGTCAGGAAAGGATGTTTGTGTTCATAGCTGTGTAGAGGAAGCAGATATAAACTGATGCAGAATGGCTGATTGTTTTGCCTAAAAAAAGCTGTCTGAACTGCGGGCTGTATAATGTAAGACGGATGCATTCTGCACTGCAGTTGGCTCTTTGGGGTGAATGGCTGTGGTGTTACACAGGGAGCTCGTGATGCGCATCTGGAAATTAGGGCTGTGTCCAGGACAGTTGGGAAATTGGAGACGCGTTTTTTTTCTATGTCCCTAATCTTCATGCTTCATGGAGAGGGGGGTGCTGTCACAACATAAGCACACAATATAAACACACAACTATTCATTAATACAAGATTTGATTACTAAGAGTTAGGTCAAGATTTTAGCATGATTTTTGTCTTCCTTTCATTTTCTATATACTAGTGAAGCCAAAATGGCAATTTCTGTCCTAGTTTTTATCTCACTTCAGGTTTATGATTTTCCACTAGCATATTGTGTGTAGGGTGTCTGTTCTGCCAGCTGGAAAGAGATGAGTTCTTTTTTGCCTAGCATTTAGACCTTTTCCTAACTGATTTTTAAGTAGAGGTTTGTTTTGCTTCCCATGTTTAACAAGGTAGGATGGAGAAAGATAAGGGCAAGGATGGGATGAAAGTGGCTATTATGAGAATAGGAAGGAAAAAAAAAAATCTATGGTTATACTTTATTTCCATTCCTTTGCTCACTCCTGCCTCTGCACAAAGTATCTCTGTGACATCCAGTAGTTTCTAGGATTGCTAGCTGGGATTCTCATACTGGCATTTTTTTCAGGACTTTTTTTTTTTTTTTAACCCTGTGACCTTATTTCTATCTAGCATGCCTTTGAAAATAGTCATCTTCTAGTTGGAGCAGGGCCAACATTTTGTTTTATCCTTTTTTACTGAGGTGAGGGTTGTTGCTGAAGGCAAACAGCAAGGAGTGCTCTTATCCACCCTCCATTATTCTGCTCTAACCACACCCACCTAACTTACTGCCCCTGGAGCAAAAACTTCCCTTTCTGTTGCATGGTCTATATTCCTGCCTTGCAAGGCTGGAGGAAAAGAAAGATAATTCATTGAATCCCGAAATAAAAGGTAATGGAGTGGTAGAGAGGAGTAGTGTGCTTCTGTGGAAGCTAAAGATAAAATTTGAGAGAGAAAGTGGCTCTGGTGAGAATGGGGTTAGTCTAAATGAGATGAGATTTGGAGAGCACAGTGGATCTTTTGATCCTTTGAGGAATTTGGCAGTATCTTGTAAATGAGAGGAGCTGGGGGCAGGTTCAGAAAGGAGCCTAAATAGCTAGGATAAATTAGGTAAATTCAGTAGGGATGAGAATTATTTCATATCATTTTAACTGAAGAAAAGGTAAAAGAAATGGGAAGGGGTAGAAAGTTATAGTCTTATACTGTTTTCTCTGGAGGGACTCAGCAGTGTAGAAAAAGGAAAAAATAAATTGGTCTGCAGTTGATATGTGGTCACATTTTTTCATGGAAGAAACAGCTGTGGATCTTGAAATTTTACAGCTCCTCAGTTGGCACTGGTGCTCTTTATCCCCAAAGCAGAGAGAGACAAATGAGTCACCTGAAGATTTTTCATCCACATCGTTGCTGAATCATTCATGTTAGTTTAAATGAGTGCTCATGACATTTGAAGTTAATCTGCCTGACTCTGTGAGTGCTCTTCATCTGCTTTAGGGCAAAATCAGTTTCTTCAGCTCTTCGGGACGGTAACAAATAGCTGGGGAGCAGTAATTTAAACTGATACGCCATCATCTCTGCAGTGTTTGGCACTTGAACAACAATCTGACCAAGAATCTTTGGGCAGTAGATCAGAGAGACCTACTTTTTCCTTGTGGTGGCAGATCTTAGGGACACTGGCCAAAATAATCAGCAGTAGGGTAAAATGGTAGCATAGCAGAAAACTAGGTGATTGCAGGACAGAATGCGTATGTCTATGGAATATGGGAAATCGCATCTAAAAAACAGACTTGTGAGGGGAAAAAAGCTACTGCAAAAGCACCCTGGAAACCCCTGTGTCCTCTTGCAGCCTCCTCTTGAAGACTGGCAGCTTTCATGAGTGTCAGGTAAGTGGGGGGAAGGTGGAGTATCTCAAAAGTAAGTTTAATAATAATTAAAATACCGAGTAGGCAACAAATGGAAACTGCAGTGTTGCTTGTAAGCTAGATATTGACAACCTGAAATGTCACAGTTTTTAAAGATTTTCACTTATCTTATAGTCTTGATTTCTCTTACATCAATAGCACCTTGCTGCTTTAAGTATTCTTTGTGTTCTCCTCTTGTTTGAAAACACAGTGAAGCTAGAGGAATTGGACTTTGTCCGAAAAGAAAAATAGTGGAGCTTCCTGTGTGTAAAGAACTAAATTCTGCCTGTGTCTATAGGCAATGGAAGCATTGCCACTGAACAAAGCTTTCTGCCAAACCTTAGGACTGAATCTTGGGATGCTTAGATAATATGACACTTCTTAAAATAATACTTTTTTGAAGGCTATGTTTAATAAATCCTACATTGAAAGGTGTTTAGTACCTGAGTATTTCTGTGCAAACAGTAGAATGGCTCAGATGTTCCACCCATTGCTTCTTTGTAAATATATATTAACTGTTTTCTAATTTTGTTTTAAATATGGACACTGAACAGTACAGCTTTGGGAAGGAGGTAAATGTGGAGTTTGTGGGCATCGGCTGAGGTGGTTACATACAATATAGTATGAGTTTTCGTGACCTCTCCAGAAGTGATGAACTGGATCCATCTTTGAAAATAACCCGCTAATAGGTACAGTGTATAAAACATGCATGCCAGAAACCTTTAAGGAAAGTAGAACAAAAGTTATGAATGTGAACAGACGTTATGAATCATTGTGAAACGAGGGGTAACTCTGTGATACTGATGTTAGTATCTGTTACTGGTAGTAGCTGTACTTGGAAGATATTTTCACGTAAGGAAGTTGCTGAGTTTTAAGAGAGAATCACAAACAGCAAAAATGTGGAGGAATTTTTTCTTCCTTTGTTTTCATTTCAAGGGGGGATTCACTCATTAGTGAGATACTAATTTTGTATAAGATCAGGAGTGAAGTAAACTATTCTTAAGTGGCCATGCTCCCAACTCTTTACATAAGGTAGCATTTCCATTTTATAAACTTGATCTTGTTTAAGAATCTCTTTCTTCTAAAAAAGCTGACTATGCAAATTCCTAAATCAAGGGACTTTCCACCCTTTCCTGTCATGCTCTGAGGCAATTGTGTGAAATGTCCTGTGTATCTAGAAGATAGTGGTGGGTTTTGGGGGGGAGTGGGGGCAGCCACAAACTGTATTCAGCATGAGCTGGGGTAGGGGATCCAGTTTTGTAAGCAGCTAACATGATCTTTGATTGCATAAGCAGAGAAGTGTTGAGGTGTTTTACTACTTTATGTGACATTATTAATATCATCCCTTGGCTAGCAAGTCCACATGTGGTATCTGTATTTAAAAAAATTGAAATGTTGGTAAAGTTTTGAAAAGAACTCCAAGAACGAATGAAAGCCAGGAGTTTTCATATATCAACATGATTATGTTGGCACCTCATGTATTCAGTTTGCTCAGCGGAGCATTGAGTTGACCTCCGTTAATAAGTGCTTGCTTGGAGAGTTCTGATAGTGAAAGTCTCCTTTTAAATTATCAGGCGGAGGCTCGTGAGATCTAGTAGTCAGATAGAAATTAGACAATGTGTACTACAAATAGAACTGTGTTTCCCCAGCAGGGATGGGAATTGTTACAAATGGTCTGAAGGTTGTATCGGATTCTATGTAAGAAATCTTTGTCAAAACTGGATATATTTCTAGCATAAGTGAACTTAAAGTGCTGGATTAGGTGGGCTTAATGTAGAAGTTGCTTTTATAAGATTTTGTAGTCTTTTCATGCAGGACAAACCTCAACTATTTGAGAAATGAGTTAGGGACAGATGTAAATTATTTATTCTTTATCTAAACGATGATGTATGAAGTATGAAATTAGTCAAAATAAAGACACAAAAATACGATGAAAGCAGTGGTGTCTATTAATAAAAAATGTCAGGAATAATTTGTAAAAGGGAACAAAATTTAGTGAGATGGCACACAGGTGAGGAATGGGGAAGGGAGAGTGCCAGCGTACAAGTTTACCCTGATTGCTTTATCTGGCTCGTCAGAACTGTCTCCAAAGCTGGCAGCAGTAGCACGGGGGTTTTGTAGTCACTTCAGCTGCACATGCTGGGTTCAGTGCAGCTGTGTGTGATACCAGTTTTGCAGCTTAGTGCAAGCAATGGCACTGAAGCAAGAAGGGAAATGGAGCTTGAGGGAGTTAATCCATGCTGATTTCTTTCTTGTGGCAATTACGCTGTTTGCCGTACCTGACATAGCCAGGTATTAAAGATAGCTTGGCTATGGGTAGGCAAGATGCCGTTGCGTTGGTTTCTAAACCCAGCTGGTTTGTTATGTGACTGCACGTGGGAGGACTGCTTAATGTTTCAGTGCTTATTTTTTCTGTAAATTAGAAGCAACACCTTCCATATGTGAAACTGGATACAAAGTGGTAGTATTAAAATAACAAATAAGATTTCTCTCTATCTTTCCATACACATAAAACATTTCTTCATTTCTGTGTTCATATTTTCACTTTTGTGCCAATTTTTTTGATTAAAAACATTTTTCCTTAGGAAGGGGAAAAAAACTTGCTGGAAATGTTTGTTGGTTTTTCAGACTATGGGATGAACACTCACTCACACACACTCACTCACACACACTCACTCACACACACTCACTCACACACACTCACTCACACACACTCACTTACTTATTCAGGAGAAGGAGGACTGGGAATAACGTTTGAGGAAACCTAAGGCTGCAAGAATTCCAGAAAGGTATATGGAAAGAGAGCATCTAGGCAAAGATTTTCTTGGAATAGTTTGAAGGGCTCTGCTATCTTCTGGTTACTGTGGCAACAAGCATTATGATACTTTTAGAGTATATCAAATAGATTGGAGAGAGGCAGAGAGAGATACTGAGATACTTGGTCTGAGGGTGTGATATGTATTGTCAACTTCTCGCTAAGGAGACTTGGAACTTCGTATGATGCTTGCCAGGAAGCTGGCCAGAAAAAGCCCAGAGAGATAAGTTCCACATTTTTACTTGGAAATGCTTTCTCTCCCTTGGTGTGAATTTCATGAATTAATACTTTTTCTGTAAATAAACCTATCATACTCCCAGGATGCTTTTACACTGTGACATAAGAGTTTGTTAAAAATAAGTCATATGCACACTCCTGTTAGTAAATGCGGTAAAACTTTTGAAGAGGTGCCAAAGTGATCAACATAAGCATAATAAGTATTTCTGAAACGTGCTGAAAAACAATTTTGTTTTGCATATGGGAGCAAGGTAGGACAGATGAGTAGAGATTATAAAAATAAGTCTATTAATGCGGTCCACAGGCAAATCTGTTAACAATGGGGAAAAATAGCCACCAACTGGTATAAATTAAGTTTCAAACTTTTTGTTAGGACTACAGTTTTATTTTCAGCAGCTTAATTGTGAAACTTGAAAGAAGTAGAATAATTCATTTCCCAAATGCATCCAGACTACTTTCTATTAACCTTTATTATATTTTGTGTGGTCATTTTTTCTTTTTCAAACAGAAATGGAAATTTTGGCCTAATGCAGGTAGTGGATTACATAATTTATATACTTTTTTTTTTTCCAGTTCTGTATGTTGCTACTGAAGGCATCATATAGCATTACACCTCTTGTATTACACTACAGAATGAAGGATATACTTATCTTATAAAGTAAGAAAAAGGAAATACATGAAGATATGGTATTTACGTAGTGAAAATGCAGTAAATTGGGGGCTATTTCAACACATAAAAAGTTAGAGGTAAGAACTGCTAGCTCTGTAGTAAGTTAATGATAGAAAACAAGGGACAGGTATTGAAGAAAAACCTGAAATAGTGTGACTGTTGTTAAAAGTAGAGGGTAAGCTGAAATCTTAAAAAAAGTGACTGACATTAGTAAAGTTTAGTTGTGGAAGAAGAGGAAATGCAATATGCTTAGAAAAGACAAGATGCTGACATTACTGGGAAATGTCCTGTTAGTATAGATATCTTTAAAACAAAGCAAAACCATATATCCTGGACCTGTTTCAAGGGATGAGAAAATGCAAATACACAATATTGCTGTTCAGTTTTATCAGCTCTCTTCTGTAGAGCACAAAACGGATACAAAGAAAATCTTTGCCTGAAGCTGAGATACTTCTGGATATATGCCAGAAAGCTTCCCAATATGTGCAGATGAGCTGTCTTTCCACAGCTTAAATCCTGTATTGGAGCTACTAGCTATCAAGTAGATCCTTTTTTTGCTGGGTCTCTTTCCCCAGTGTAAATGCAGTCATTTATGATTGCTTTGGGGACCTTGGTGGAGAAGGGTCTGGAATGGAAGATTTGTTTAAATATGTGCTAAATTTGTTCTTACTACGGAAGTGTAGGTAAGCAAAAAATAATCAATACAGTTCTCAGTGGTGATATGAGTTTTCTTCCCCCCTACACATCCCCCCTCCTCCAGGTTTCTTTGGTGCCTGATTTAATTTGTATACCTCTTCTTAGTGATATCAGTTTGGTCAAGTATCTCTTGCTAAACTGCCAGCTCTCTTCTTACTTGCAGCTCTCTGCAGCCCTGCATCAGGGTAGAATCAGGGCTTTAAACATAATACTATTTCTCCACAAATAGAAAACTTACCTTCTATTTTTCTGGCCTAGATACCATGCTCTTTGTGAAAAACGTGGTGTACAAGATGCACTTGAAAGTTCACTGAAGACTTGTATTAAAAGCAAAACCTAGGACCTGTGAAATCAAAACTGAAATAATAAGGCCAGCATTTTGAGTGGCTAGCTGTGTGGATATCCACATCAAATGCTATAAAAGATTCTAAGCTTCACTCATGTTTGTTACCTTCAAAAATTCAGGCCCAGGGTTTAGCTACTCACGGACTACACTATTAAATCCACCTGATGACTCCTTACTCTTTTTAGAAAGGGTGGTCCTTTCAATATTCAGTACTTTTTGAAGTTTTCTGTGTTTATTGAAAACCACTTGTCTTCAAAGGCTTTGAGTTTAGTAACTGGCTTATTCTCTATTACAAAAGTGTTTGTAAGGATCTGAAAGACAAATTCTTCCTTCTTTTTAATTTAGTTTTGTTGTCACGTTGTGATTAATCAGCAGTTTATTGGCCAAACACCTTGTGTGTTGAAATTTACTTATTGTAGATAGGCTCTTTAACAGCTCTTTCTTTAATTTTTAATTCCTTAACAACTTTAATTTCCATATTCTGATGTGGAACCAGATGACTCTCATGCACTGAAATTGGACTGACAGAATCATAACTTGTTAATGGAGAATGTTAGTTTGGCTAATAAGTTCCCATGAATACTACCAATGGTGTTAAGTGGTGTCTCTACCTTTTTATTTCTCATAATTTTAGAAGTTTTTACAGTCTGTCTTAAAAGAGGGCCTGATGCCATTTTTAAAAAAAATTTTATTATTCCATTAAAAGCAGCCAGAAAGTGAGAATTGCGGAGTTCAGTTTCCGTAGTTTTGAACTGACCGGACAGCAGATGTCTATAAATAGATGTCTATTTGTTGAAATTTTTTCTTTTAAATAATGTGTATCTTTCCAGCCGTAATGCATTGATTTTACTACTTTTGCTTTTGTGATGTTATGACAGCTAAATACTACTAATAAATGGATAGCATCATCTGATGTAGACAAGACCTGAATTTCTGTGGTTTTTTTGAGAACTGTATTTCTTTAAACATTTCTGATACAGATACGATGATGATTAAGACAACAGGTGCATTTTCCCCATCTTCATTTGAAGGTCAAATTTAATGAACATGTGTGAAAACTTCCAGGATTTTAAACAACAAAGCAGTCTCTACATATCAAATCTATCCAACCATTACTTGGACAGTATGATATGATAAGTGTTGGAACACATAATTTCTAGTAAAATTGTATGTAGCGTAAAAGTGTGTATACTTTCTGTCATACATCCTCAGGTTCCACAAAATGCAGTGAAAATGATGATCACAGTGAAAGAGCTTTTATTTGTGTATTTAAGAATAGTGATGACTTTCTGTGGTAGATGGGCAGTGTTTAGTATGTTGCATTTCAGGACACAGTGTCTGGACAGCTGTTTGCAAGTAGAATTTAAAGTAAAACTTAGACTAAATGATTGTTCTCCTCACCTCTGCCTGGGAGTAGCCTGGAGAGCTGCAAAGTTGACATCCTTAGCTGTTGGAAGAGAAAGCGAATCTCGCATCTTTCTTGTCTGGTGATACAGTATTTTAGAGTATCTTACTGACATGTGAGAAATGTTCATTTGTGCTGAAAGAGCGGTAGCTATAGTATAGTTTAGGATATTTCCCACTTACAGAAATTACAAAGTCAGGCGTGCTCGCTGAGGTTACCTCTAACGACAGAGGGATGGATGTATGAGAAAGCAGATTAATGGATGTGCTTGTTCCTCCTTTTCTTTATCTAATGATTGTTGCCCCATGAGAGGATGTTGGAAGCTGACCTCAGCAACGCCACTGTATCCAGGTTGTGCTTCGTAGAGCAATTTCTTTTTTAATATCACTCTGTGCTGTGGTTTTGCAGTAATAAAGCCAGTACATGGGTAGAGCTAAAGTGAAGAGTGTTTTGTTTCCAGTGCAGTTGGATCAGATTGGAAGTTGTGGATCCAAGCATGACCTTTTCGTGACAGGATAATTTCTACTTTGAACTGATGACTTTTTTTAGTGCTGTTTGTATAAATTTATCATACTGTAAATGATTATAAATAAGCCTTGACTTTGTCTACAGTTGTGAATATAGGAAAAAAAAAAGGCTTAGCTCAAACAATACACTGAGCTAAATGTGATGAAGGGTGGGAAGGGAATTTTTATAAACGCTCACTTAAAAGGTGCTAGAGAACAAAACTGATACCTCACTTGAGACTTTGGTAAGAAAGCCTGTAAGTTTATTGGAGGGCTGCTAGGCTTTCATTAAAAGCAGTTGTGCAGTGCTGCTTGGGTTTTGTAAAGGGAACCGTGTATTTATTGGCAAAATGTGTTGGATTCAGCTAGTTGTTCATAACATGTTGATGTGGTCTTGGGAATTCCCAAATGCTGAACTAACTTTGGTTGAAATTCTGAGAAGGTTAAAGTTGGTTACAAAAGACAATTCTTTTGTAGCTGGAGCACTCGGGAAGGGAATGTGCTGTTACAGCTTGGGCTAAGTTTTCTTCATCCCCTAGAATCAGGTGCTGTATTTGAAAAGTCTATTGGACAATAAAATTGAAGGTAAGATGTGGCACGGCCATAAATCAGTAGCCCCATAGTTTGTATTTACTGCTGGTCTAAATATTGCTCTTTCCAGCTTAGAGAAATAGACAAGGAGCAGCCCCTCTTCTGTTAGCCGGATGAGTCACTTTTTCTCCAGTTCTTACTAGACTTTGTTATGATCACAGCAAAAATGGGAAAACGGTCTCTGGTTATCTGCGTAGAATAATTGATTTGTGCAGTTTCTTTTGGATAGGAGCCCAAAGAATAATTTTGGGATTAAGCTTTGTTAACAGATAAAACTAGCTTGTTTCATGTGAAAGTTGTCCTTTAGAGAGGAGTTCATACGTGATACCTGATGAACAAAGAGATGAAACTTTTTCCTTTTTTACTCTGTATTGGTGAACATCGCTACTAATAGGCAAGAATTCAAAGAAATTGAAACTAAAGTACTGAGCATTTTGCATATAAAAAGGAGAAGTGGAAGAATACAGGAGACATTTTGTTGCCGTGGAGTTTGAAATGGTGATGAAATGAGTTATTAGGGCTGTCTCCAAATCCTTGAATTACAATGTTGTTGTTAAGAGCTGCTTTGATGACCCTTCTTTAAAGAAGCAAAGCATATTGGCAGTCTTACTTCAACATAAAATGCTATGCAGTAGAATTTTTCTTTCCCGAGTTTATAGTCAGTCAACTTAAAAGTCAGAGAGACTATATTTAAAAAAAGCAACTCTCTCACTGGCAGTACAAAAGTAACCCCCGTATTCAGGCAAGTAGACTATGTGTTACTGTGCTGTAAATTCTTCAATCATTTGTTGATCTGGCAGTTGAGTTCTTCTAATGTACAAAAAACACTTCTATTAATATTAGTGCTATAACACCTTGCCAGACTCTACAGATGAACTATATTCTGTCTCATATTTTATAAGCCATGAGCTTGCCCTGGTTAGATAGGAGTTTATTGACGTATGTATAACAAGTTGAACCAGTTTGTGCTGCCAAATTAAACATTGTCTCCCAGTTCTATAATATAAACCTTTAAACTATGATAAAAGCTTTTAGGCCAGAGGAGTTTTGAAGTTACTTTTATCTTTATGTTCTTAGCATACAGTTTTTTATAGGAATTTTAAGATGATGCAGCTTCACAGGACAAGACAGTGAAGTTTGTATTAGAAGTTCTGTATTTGAAATCCAGGAGATGTGCAAGTGCATTAGGAAGTAACTTTGCTGTTGTGAACTGTTGTGCACACTGTGTTCAGATTGTTTTTGATGTTCATGACAGAAAACATTTTGCTCACAAGCTGTCTTGAAATGTGCTTTTTTTCAGTTGGGGAGAGGAAGCTCGACAAATTTAACGTCCTCCTCCTTGCTGAGGGCCAAGTCTGTGTAGAAGTCTAACACGTAGTTTTGTTTTGTTTTGTTAATATATATAACTTGTATGTGCTGGTTTTTTTCCCTCGTTATGAATCTATGCCTAAATTAGCTGTCCATTGATTTTTTTGTTCTTCCTCAAAGTCATGATTTTTCTCACTTAAACTGTGAGCTTTCGGGAGTTGCTGGGTTTTAGTGTTTGCTTTTTAAAATACTGCCCAGTGAACAGTGTGTCTGCTATAAAAAGAAATCAGTTATATAGACTGTATTTGTTTAATGTTCTGTCTATATTTTAAAACAAAACTTTGTGGTAAATTTAGTGTGCTGCGAAGTACCTCTGGTAAATACTGATAGGAAATCAGCATTAAACACGTTATGTGTATTAAAACTTAACAAATTGTTCTGCTTTTTATTTAATGAACTCAATTTCCAAGTACTGTTAAATATATATACATATATATTCTTTTTTCTCTTCTGAGAAGAGCTTTGTACCGAGTATTCGCATCCACTGTAAGTGCCAGTGATCTTTTGTGTTGTATTATTTCAAAATCACTGCTCCAGAGGTAAATCTGTTGTGGGTACTCTGTAATGGGGATGGAGTATTTGGCTCAGCAATGACCTGAATTGAGGAAACACCTACTATCTCAAGAATGGTGGAACTGACCTAACTAGGAAAAATAGGTGATTGCTGGCCACAGTCAATTAAAAAAAAAATATAGTAAGGAGTCACATGTCAAGGGGGACTGTTGTCATTTCTGTAGTGAGGAGTTTGATACTTTTTCATAATTTGTCCACTGACTTCCCATTATTTTTTCCACTGACTGTTTTTAACCTCATGTTTTTTCTCCTCCAGGGTGCTACTGAGAGTTTGTTTTAACATTGCACGTGTTCCAGATACTGTAAATATGTTTTATTATTGTTATTGGTTTATTTTTCTTAAGAAGGATCCTGTCCCACTGTCTTCATTTGCAGTAGATTTTTTTCTGAGGAGTTTGGTTTCACAGAGCTGATCCTAACTATCCTCTTGTATTTTGGGGTAGAATTGTAAATGGACATAAGTCCTGTTTGCATTATAGATAGCACTGAGTTGTACTGCATTTGAAAAAATGCATCCAGCAGAGCTAGATTGGACTTGCTCTGTGAACTTCAGCAAGACTTCAAGAAGACTATTTCTTCCTCATTCATATAAAAATACCACCTGAATTTTGATAAAGTGATTATTGTTCTGCAAGGTTTATAAGATTTATTTTAAAAGCTCATGAGTAAAACTTACCATACAACACACCAACAATATATAACAGTGAATAATGTTAGAGGAAATGTTAAAGTTTCAAAGCCAAGGAGAAGTTAGGAAATACCAAATGAAGAATGTCTCTGTGGCTCTAATTAGACTGTTCACTCTTGTACATATGTGTTATGTTTCAGCCTTGAATTAGATGATCGAACGCTGCTATCTCCACTAAATGCTTTAACTGAACCTGTGAAAGCCTATTAGTAAAGCTAAAAGCTGCAGCACTGCCCACAAGTACAGTTGCCTCAATAATAACCTACTATAATGAGCTAAGACGACTTTAATTTTAAGGAGCTGTCCAGTTATGTATAAAAATGGATTCCAAAGAACTAAAGAACTTCAGATGGTAATATTAAGGCGAAATTTATATATGTGGGTCTCTGGAGCATTTAAATACTGAGGTCCTTCCCATTCTGTAACTGCTGATGTGAGGAATGTATGTTAATTTGATGAACCATGAAGTAAACAAAATTAGTAGTCAATAATGTGGCCTCTATAGTATGCAAGGGGTTTTCAGTTATACAGCAATATGACCTTATGGCAATAACAAAAACCTCTGTAATATGATTTTATAGTAGTCTTGAAAGGACACTTGAATGACTATGATGTAGGAAAACTGATAAATGAAGTATTGCTGATTTATCATTGGGGACTTTATGGTAAGTAGGCAAAAGCAAGTGTGTATTAAATCTGAGGACAGAGGCAGGTGGGTGCTGAGGGTGTATGTGGTGTGGTGGGGTTTTTGTTTGTTTTTTTTGTTTGTTTTGGCTTTTTTGGTGCCAGTTGAGAAATCAGTACTAAAAACCAGCTGTGGTATGGATGGTAGGTTTTCTAGCAAATAAACTTTTCATCTATGGAACTCTAATTAGCCTTCTCTAAGGCAAGCACGTCATTTTGGGCTTCAGAGATGAGATCCAAATTAACTAAAAAAGAAGTTAATTTCTGTCACTTATGTTAGAAAGGTCCTAATTCATGAAGTAAGAAATTGTTGATAATTGATAAGCGATCTGAAGAGCAGAATATCTGTTGGAGTGATTGAGTTAACGAAGTGGGGAAATGATCTTATTTTGAAATTTCAAAGGATGTAGTTAGATGGTGAGACAATTACTAACCACACGTGTGTGAAAGTTCATGGTTCTTAGTTCAGCAAAACATCCTCAATAATATTGCATAGAGGCTTGTAATCGTGGTACACAACACTTTAAGCTATTACTAAATTTGTCGTAAAATTACAGACTTAATACTAGATTGCATTTCCTGTTTTAATAAGGGCTGTTAATGTCATGAAATATATGTTCTCATGGTTTTAAAAATAATTGTCACTGTTTGGTTAAAACACTAGATATAACTGTTCTTGGAAATGAAAAGTTCCACACCAGATTCTGTAATAAATTGGTAAGTGCTCTCAGGGAAATGTGTTAGAAGAGCTTGTGAGTAGGAATTGGGTAAAGGTCAAGCAGCCATCACCGTTTCCAAAGACGTGCCCTTTTAAATGCATGGGACCTGAATCTCTTGGGGGCAAGGGGGGAGTACTGCAGAGGTGCTGTAATGCAGAAATGAAGGGAGCTTAAAGGGTATGTATGATTAAGGAAAAAAAAAAAAAAGGCAACAGTGCTGCAAAGAGTGTACAAGGTTTTAATCTGTATGGCTTGTAAAAACAGACAGAGGAGACGCAGACTGCACGCTCTGTGTGTGTAACGTGCTGGTGAGGAGCAGGAAACAGTCTGTAAAGATCTTCTGGGGTAGCGCAAAGCCTGTAGGCTGCTTCTGCTCGTGGGCTGCACAAAGAACAGCGTGTGAACCGGCGTCTCAATGAGCACTGAGTTTGCCTTAGCTCCAAATTCATACGTGAACCGGTGTGTGAAGTTATGTGGTGTGAACTGGCTGGAGAGAATGGGGATGAGTCAGAACAGTTGTTCGCGGATGTAATTTTTTTAGAGTTTTGTACTAAAATTAGAACCTTTCTGAAATGGTGATCAGAAACAGGGAGAAAAGAACAATAGGGTTGGAGTTCACTGTTTGCTAGAGGAATGTCAACAATGAAGACTTATAATCGTTTGGCTGATAAATATGAAATGTAAATCACAGCTGGCGTGTAACAGTAGTGTACTTTGCACAGTTATGTGATTCAGAAAACATCAAAGAAGCATGCTACTTTGAGCAAATGACATACTCACTGCAGCACTTTTAATCTGTCATTTTGTACAGCCACACAGGGCACGCTGAATGTGCCTGTTTTTACACACATTGTAGCCTACATGATATACAGAAAGAGGAAGCTGTTCTTAATGGTTGACTTTGCAAGTTTAGTAAATATTCTTTCAGATTTTAAGAAAACAAAAAATTTAAGGTGTTCAAGCAGTCTCTTGCCTCTGTGTATTATAATGACCTTGCAAGGAGCCACGGGCAGTTTGTGGTAGAGCCAGGATCAGAACCTGGCTCTCCTGGGTTCCGGTCAGTGCATCGTAGACCAAAACGGGGGGGGGAGATTTGTTTGTGGACATCCTTTGCACAGGCTGAGTGGACAGGATGTGATTACGTAATTCAAGATTTAGTACAACTCATGCATATAGGAACAGATTTGCATTGCACAGTCCCATCTTTAAACTTGTCGTTTCCTAAGCCTTTTGACATTACAATTTTGGCATCATGTGTAAAAGCCTTTTTGTTTGATCTGCAAATTTAGATCAGATACTGTTACCTAAATTAATGTTTTTAAATACTTATTTATAAGTACCTAAGGAATACAAGTGTTATATACCTATAGAGGAAGGAGTTTGCTGTCTGTAACAGAGAATATCTGTAGTACTTCAAATATGCTTTTGTACATAGTAAATCATGTAAAATCATTCTTCCTCCCTCTTACCTGCTTCAGACTCTGGAAGATGTTCATAGATTATTGATTTGTAAGTACTATTTTAAGTTTGATTCGATTTTCACAAACACAAAGTGTCCACATGATTCACTTTTAGAGAAACAAACTGACTTTCTTTAACTGAAAAATTATATTCTTCCTCACGCACTACATTTCTTTAAGGGATACTGATTGTTAAAGATGTTAAAGGTATCACTTCTATCTCAGTTACTGCCTCAGTTACGGAGAGGAGAGCTGCTTAAATCTTCAGAGTTTGAAATGTCCTTTAGTGTCTTTTTCCTTCTTAACCAGTCAGCAAACTGTAGATATTTGATAACTAGTCACAGTTTTCATGTGAACCTTCTTGCAGTCCGTTTTTTCTGTGGTGACTCTTGATTTATCATGTTTGACATCACAGCAAATAGGTGTGAAACGGATTTTTGGAAGGGCATTTAATGCATCTCCCCACTTCAAGGACCAGGTCATCCAAACGATTTCTGTTATGAAACCACTTTTTAATAGCGCTGCAGAAAAGATAACCTTCAAAGTTTACAAACTTTTTTGTGCCTGAAACAGCAGCTTGGGAGGCTTGCAGCTTGTCTTGTTTTTTGTGGTGTTCTTGTTTCACCCCAACTGTATCATGCAAATGAAGTGTGTTAGCTAGTCTGAACCTTTCGTCCTCAGCCCAACGCTGCATACTTGGGCACCGCTGCTAAGTTTCTTCTTGCGGATATCAGTTTCATCCATTTCAGAGATAAATATTCCACTGTTTTTCTTATGGTCTGACTGTATTTCAGCAGTTCGCTGTCCTTACTGCTAGGAAGTTTTTTCTTACTGTCTAAACTAAACTTTTTCTGCTGCAAGATAGGCCCGTATTACTTCGTCTGTGTAGAGTTGATATGTACAATCACTCCCTTCTCTGTAACATGCTTAAAAGATGTAACAGACCAATGTGATTAGGTCAGTCTTACTTAAAACAAACTTTTCACTCTTACAGGTTACGGCTCTTAGACCTCTTATCCCTGTGATTCTCTTCTCAGCCCTCTCTCCCTGGTCCAGATCTGAGTTCTAGTGCCCACAACAGGACACAGTGCTCCTGGAGGCCTTACTGGGGCTGAGCAGAAGGATCACTTTCTTTTAAAGGCAGTGCTACTGTTTGTACAATGCAGCAAGTAGTTTATTTTCTCATACCATCAGATGAGCTGTTTCCAAATGATCGTATCTCTATTCTGAGTTTCTTAAGAAAATTCATTCTTCCTTTTTGTAACAATGGACCTGAAGGCATGACTTGTAGTAGTAGTTGCTCCTTGCTGCTTGTTGTGAAGACTTTTGTGTAAGGCAGAAGTGCGTCCCCCCTTTCCCAGTACTTACTGCATCTAGTTTTGCAGAGGAAAAGAGGAGATGATTGTGGAACATATATAATGTTTTTACCTTTTTCTGTGGTAAGTGGAGGGTGCAGATACAGTATTTGGCTGCCCCCCCCCCACACCTGAATAATTCTTACCTTGGTGAACCTGAAGTGTATGGCATTTCAAAGGAGTAACCAAGGTTTTAGTTACATTTCTGTTCAAGTCTTCCATTTTAAACTTATTTTCTAGTTGCCTGTGTTCTTTGTTAATCTCTCTGAAAACTCTGTGATGGTGTGGATTTGTATCTACTTCATCCAAATTTACTCAAGCAAGGAAGGAAGATAATGTTTTCCAATGCTGCATTTGTTTTTTTATCCCCAGTATCTTGTAGTGAAATTTTAGGAGATACTTTATTTTCACAAAATACTGCTTTGGTCAGAGGAGTGTCATTAACCACAATCTTTCAGCACAGCCTTCTCAGTGTCGATGTACATCAGTGTCGAGAACTGACACATAGTCTTTGCCTATAGAAGGTGACAGATACCAAGTCACTGATACCATATGCACATCGAGTGGATGTTTAAAAAAGACTACTTCACTCTCTGCAGTCGGCCTTCAAAATCTTAGTGTAGTATAATGATGCTTTGTTTTCAGAAAGTTCTTTCTGGGTCGTGTTCCATAGGTAATCACTGTTTGCTTCCTTTTAGTTTATTTGCTTTTTTGTTCAGGTAGTCCAGTTTGGGGGGGTGTTCTTGTGCAGACTCCCCCCCTCACACTCCTCCTGTGCTGGAGCTGGAGAGGGCTGCTGAGGCTGCATTCTCTAAGAAGCACCCGAAGATTGTGCAGAAAGTCTTCTGCTCCTGTTCTTTGTAGGGACGTAGATAACCAGAGCAGCTGCTCTTTTCTGTTTGGGATCCTTCGCAGGTACTTTCCATGGCAGGAGGGAGGGAGCACACGAGATAGTGTGTGCGCTTCCTGCGTGCTCCTGGCCTCTGGTTGTAAGGAGTGTAACTCATCAGTGCAGCTTGCTGCAGATGTTATCCTGCTACATGAAAAAGAACCGTTTGTGTGCACAGCTGTACATTTTTGGAACTGACCCCAGGGATTTGAGCATTGAATGTAATACAGGTTCTGGAAACCTTCCAGTTTTCTTGTTAGTATTGGTTTAACATGCTTCAAGTTATTCATAGAAGCTGAAGAACTCTATTTTACTCATTTTTCTTTTTCTGCTTTATTTCATAAAATAAAGTGAACTTTCTGAAGAATCTGAATCTTTTGGATGGAAAATTGTTGCTTTTTCTGTTGATTTGATAATGGCTTTAATGGCAGTCTGTTGTATTAGACAACAGACAAAATAATTACCTTTATTTCCTTCTTGTATATTTTGTACTTTTGTTTTCTTAAACATGAAAACTAAAATGAAATTAAAATTTATAGATGCTTCAGAAAGCTTTTTGAGGAAGTTATTCTTAAGAACTGCATTTCTTTAATTCCTTACATTCTGTTTTCCTTGCTTTGTTGCGGAAGATAGTTATCTGAAACATTTAAACTGTATTCTAATTTTATGTCCCAGGTATATTTTTCCTATAATCAATGATCATCTGAAATTTGCAACTGCTGCTCACTTGAAGGTGATTGTTAAATTTGAAAGTTTGAGTGCAGGGCAGGAGAAATAAATCCACATGCTTACAAGCACAGATATGTGGGCACATATGTACATGGCAGTAATGTCTGTGGTGATTTAGGGAATGTGTGGCTTTTTCTTTGTTCGACAACTGTGCAGTGCATATAAGTTTAAAAAAAAAAAATTTGGAAATTGCTCTGTACATGGATCTCCTGAGCTATGTATAACCAGAGGTGATACTAAGTCCCCTTGTCAACCATCTGTTTTATGCTTTTGTGGCCCGTGGAATCGCCAGCCGATACTACGTTTCTAGGTTTCTGACCATGTTACCCATTACCCCTGCTATGCTGATGAACTGAGGTCAAGATGCAGACCTTTATTTTATTTTTACTAGAGTGTCTTACAGTAACTTGTACAGGTTTAGCTTTATAACCTTAATTATATGTGGAATGTGGGGAATGCTCTATTATTTTTCTTTATAAGAAGACCATGAACTCTAATTACTTAGTTCAAGTATTAAACATTCCTTGTGCTTCAGGACTTTGCTTAACTGAGCTACATTGTTTGTAGCAGATAAATATAACTACCAAAAAAAAGTTTCTGCTAATTACTTCTATACTTCATTTATATTGTTCCTTTTGTATCTTGTTTGGTTTTGTGTGAATGGTCATTATTAATGTTGCATTTAATTTTGTTTCTTTCTGTTATCCTTTAGGAGCAGCATTTAAAATGTTAAAGGCAGTTTTAAAAAAGAGCCGAGAGGGTGGAAAAGGGAACAAGAAAGAATCAGGTATGAATATTGATAAAATATTTTATAATGTAGATGATGAATTGTGCATTATAAATTCAGCAATTAAACTTACTGTATTGCAGCAGCGGTGTCCAATATTTAGGGCAGAGGGTGACTCATACTGCAAATTCTAGCTGCAGGGAGGTCTGTATGCCGCAGGCCCCCCACCTTTGTTTTGACTGGACTGTTTACATGCAAAGCATTCATGCACAGAATGAGTAGGAGGTCTAATAGTTCCTGGAATTGTGTATCCAGTGGACTCATTCCCGAATTGCTCCCAGGAAGGAGGACAGATGGAACCAGCTTGCTCTTTGTTCTTACCACGGAGATGCCCAGAGCAGGCCGTATGTATTGTTCTGGCAGTCCAAGGCCGTGGTCCAAGGCCGGAGAGTCAGAACCCTGAACTAAAGAAATATACTTTCAGCTATTTATTCAACTATATTATAGAAAAAAATGTTTTTATATACTGTGAGAGATACAATTTGGTTATTTGTGCATTTAGAAAAAAGTTTATTAAAAAGAAATTTACTGTCAAGTATTAAATTGGATATCAACTTCTATTAAGTTCTGTTTTTTCCTTTAACTATAAAGATTTTTGAAAATAAAGTTAATTATTAACTCATTTTACTTAACAGAAAATAAAGCTTTTTTTTACTGTTAAACATAAGCTTAGTAGGTCACTACTTATCTGTATTGTCTTTCAGGAAAAAGGGTAATTGAGAACTAAAATTCCCATTTTCATGGGCAGAGAAGGACCATCAAATAAGGACCATTCTCCCTTTGAGAAGGAGTAATAGTCATAGAGGTGCAGATATTCATGGCTGAGTATTAAACCAGGCTGCTCTGTGCAGGCAGTGCTGAAGTTTTTGCTGCCATGGCTAGAAAGCTAGTGGACCTGAGTGATCATTGCCTTTTTCTTTACAGTGCAATCCTTTAACTTTAAACTATTAAGGTAGATTAACTTTTGAGAATTTTCTCATGAGTTAGATCCTAAATTGCCTATATAGAGTGCGTTATGTTCTCTGGCAACACAAATTTATTTTGCTCAGAATAAAGAATTCCTTCAAAAAGCAAATCAAATGCATATCTTGCTATTTACCTTTTTAACTCAGTCAGTACAGTTTTAAGTCCTACAGGGAGGATTTTTTTTTTTTAAGTTGTGTTTTGCCAAAAGCAGTTCTGTGTTCCTCTGGCAGGTAGTGTGTTCTTCAGAATATTCTTGCGATCTTCTGAAGTGTACGCTCCACCAGCACAGTTTCTTTCGAAGTGACTGAATGATGAGAGCTATTCTGAAAAGAAAAAATATTGACACTAGATCAAAGATGTACAGTAGTGATCCCAGAGCAAGACGAAAGGCGTTCTGCTAACTTTGTGTACTGTTGACTTGAAGTTAACAGCTGGAGCTGTTTAAACATAGTGGCTTAAAAATTCCTGTGGTGAGGCTTTCATTGCTACATTTTTCTTTAAAATACTAGATGGAAATTGGCTTAAGCTCTAAAGGAAAATAAGGTTATTTGGAATGGAGGTTTGACCAGGCTTTGATAAAATCTGAAGCTTGAAAAGTCTTTCTCTTTTATGTCAAAAAAAATATATATTTTTCTTTTATGATCCCATCATATCTATCTGGATTAATGTATGCAGAAGGAAGAGTTTTCTCCTGTTGTTCGTAGAAATACAATGCTGCTGTATTTCTGAAAAATGTGGTATTTGTTTTGTTTTGTTTTAGCAAAGTACTAGAGTTTATGGAAACAAAGTGTTGGGGAAAAATTGGTGAATGATTCCTGGTTGGTGAGTACTAGAGTAAGGAGGAGTGCAGGAGCCACCACTGTTTAAAAGGAAGTAATTAAATTATACTGTATTCCAAAGACTTTGGCTTATTTTGTATTTGAAGATGTTTTGAAAAGGAATATGTACATTCTCCTATGTGTTACATCTAGTGCTTCCCATGAAGTTCAGTTTCATAGTTCTGTTTTGTTTTGTAAAAGACCTTCCAGTTCTTTGAAATGTAAGACAGGTGAAAGCCTTTAGGGAAGATATGAAGCAAAGTAAAGAGCATTGATCAACTTGTAGAGCTTATTTTTTGCTCATTTCTTTCCTTGCCCATTGAACTCTAAACAACAAGGAAATTTTTTTTTGAATTGTAGAGTTGTCTCGTCTCGTGGCCCTTCAGATCCTTAATAACAACTCTTTAATACAGTACTTCAAGACTATGAAGAGAATGAGAAAGAATGCTGGAAGCTGAAGTGGTGAAAGTTGACTTGAGACACTTATATGGTGGATAGAAGGATGGATGTTTCCACAGTAAGCTGATCCTTAGAGGGCAGTGCGATAGTAAATCTCGATGCTCGTCTCAGCTTCATGGGGCGTTGGCTTGATTTATTTGTTGATGAAGTTTTGAGCAAGTTTTCATGTATTTCAGAGCTTCAGGCTCTAGCAGGAGGTAGACAAGAGAGAACAGTTAAGCAGTGCTGAACTGTACCTGATTAGGAAAATTTTGAAGATTTTTTTCAATATATTCCGTTTATAATGGAAAGCAGCTAAAAGGTAGTAATGTCTTAAGCTGCCACAGCTAGTTCAGAATTGGCTGAATGAATGTGCTCCCAAGCTTCGCTAAGGTATGTAGGTAGATCTTCACAGAATAATACCTATCATACTTTGCATCCCAGTATGTAGAGAAGAGACATTGAGGTATTGAACTGCAGCGGAGGAGCAGTGCCTCCTGAAGGGCTGTCTTGACTCACTCTGAAGTCAAGTGCCAGAGGTTTAGGCTGAAGGCAACAGCTTACTGTTAAACTGAAGTAACCCCTGTTGTCCCATGGGTTTACTTGTGTACAATAAAACTCTAAAAGTGTCTGTAATTCAAAGGCTGAGTGGGATGATTCCTGTTTCACTGAACAGAACTTCCTGTTTATGTATTGGCTGTATCCTACTGGTTTTACATTTGTTAGCCTTGCAGAAGCTGTGCAGATAGGAATGAGGGGATTATACCTGAGCTGCAAGCACAACTGTTAGTATTGGAAAGTCTGTGAAAGGGTTAAACAACAACAAATTACCAGTGCAGAAATAGCTTGTGTGGATTCTAATGTTATGATTTGCTGTTTTGCCCTGAAATAAGGGTTTAAGAGCTGAAGACAAACATAACATTTTTGAAATCTAGCTGTTAATTATACTTGTATTTACATTAAATACATTTTCTAAAACTTTCTGAATTCAGGGGTATCCTTAAACAGGAGACTGGAAAAGTTAGAGCTGATGTTTTTGGGAAAGAGACTGCCTTACATGCTGCCTTATAGACTGTTAGAGGATCTTTATACAAACATCAACTTCTGCCCTAATCAGATGGAAGATTATCACGTGGGATGTCACTTTTGGATGGAAAAATGGCAGCTTAGGCTACTCCAGTAGGAGCATGCTAGCAATATATAATTTGGATCCTGCAGTCCCTTCAGTAAGAGTTCTCTCTCATACAATTGTTTTATTAAAATGAGTTTATTTAGATGTGGATGGGAGGCATTGATAATTGACTGTTGTAGGATTAGGTAAAATCTAAATGAAGCAAATTTGTGTCTGTGTACATGCATGTACTTAGGTACATATGTGTGCACACATATGCAGACGTCCCTAAAAAGCAAGCAGCATTGACAGAAAGTTGTTTATGTTTAGAACAGCTTTTCATAGCAAAACTTAAAAAACTTATTTCTAACAGGGATTTGAGGACTAGGTAGTCGACATCATATTTATGTAAACTGATGGACCAAAGGAGTAGTTTCAAACAAGCTAATTTTTAACCAGGACATTCTACTTTTTCTGCATCCAACTTTTTTCTGTTTTTCTGCAGTATGAAACAATCTGCCTGTACACCTATTCAATCATAATTATTTACATTGTGGGGAAACAAGTATCTGCAAGTTGTCTTGTTGCCCTTCTTTCTGTGAGAATGATGTACATACATGGTAAAGCACAGAACTTGGGGTAGGGGAGAACAGACACGACCCACATTCTGCGCTTTTCACGTTACAGTTAAAGGTAACAAGAAATTATTTTGTGACTATTTGGAACTAAGTGGAAAAGAGCAAAAGAGACATTCATTTTTGTGCCCAGGAAAGTAATCTGTGTTTTATACTTTCTCATGTATACCTAGCTGAAAAAATACAGTAATTATTCTCTCAGTTTCCCTTTGTTTCTTAAAGGTTTCATTCAATCTCAGATACAAGGTTAAAGTTTAATATTGTTTCTTCTTTGAAAGATTATTATCAACGCATATTCATCTCTTTAAACTCTCCAAGAGTCTCCAAGTCCTTTAAAGGCTCCTTAGAAAGTGTCTTTTTTAGTAAAAACTGACAAACCCAGTCTTGTTAGTTGGGAGTCCCTTAGTATAACTCTCACTAATCCTTACCACTTCTGCATAGACAGTCTGACCCCCCCCCCCCCCCCCCCCCCACACACACACACAACCTGGGTTTCTTTTTAACTCCCTTGGAAATTTTTTTCCCCTCTGTCGTCTTTGTTCTTTTCCTAGTTTATTGTGGATTGAGTTTTGCAGTTTCTTTCCTTGAGGTTTTTTAAAGCTAAATTGACCTTTGTAGCCAGATGACATTTTCACTACTGGAAGATTCTGCACTGTGGCCTCTCTTGGAGTGAGTTCCCCTTTTTAAAGTGTAACACAAAAGCTTCATATCTTAGTGTCACAATTCAAGGAATTGGGGTCAGAAGCCTATTGTTTTAGCTCTAGTTCTACAGAGTTACCTGCATACATTAGTCTTGTTTATGGCCATAATGAAGTAATAGCATCGAGGATATATTTAGTAAACTTCAAAATATAAGCCAAAAATACTTTTCAATTATGATTATTTTAGTAGAGGTTCTACATAGCTATACTTGCTTAAAAGTGCTTCAGAGGTACAGATTTGTATTAGTACTTCCTATTGGTTTTCTATGTTGCCAGCAACTTAGTAATGCACACTTATATGTTTGTTTTTTAAAATGTCTTAATGGCAGCAAATGCCTATTATCTGGGAATCTGCATTTTTTATGAAATAAAAGACGCTGGATATAAAATATTTATAGTGTATTTCAACTTAAAAAGGAAAGAAAATCCTATATGTTAAATTTCTACAGAACGTGCTCAATTATTTCAGTTAGCCTTTTAGTAACATGAGCATTGTTGTTCTGTTCACCCAATATCAGGCCTGAAGGAACATGAATAATAGAAGTATTGTGCTTAGTTTGCAGTGTTCTTCCTGCACTAAATCCTGTCAGAAATTTAACATAAAATGTAGCACAGAGCATGCATGGAAACTTTATTGATTTCTGTAGAAATTAATGTGGTAAGTAGTTGGGATTTTTGTGTTTTCCAGTTTAAAGGCTTTTTTGACTTTCAGATGGTGCTCAGATTACAAGGGACAAATTATTATGTCAACAAAGAGATAAAGTTTAGAAAATAATATGACAGTGCCGTAAAGGTAGGGAATTGGGAGAAGTACTGAGATGAGTGTTTGATTTCTGGGTGATGAAATAAAAGGCATTGAAGTGTTTATGGGTATGCTTGGTAAATACAGTGACTGTCTTCATGTTCAGATTTTTAATCAGGTGGGAGAAGGAGGGGGAAGTTCCCTATCCATAAATCTTTCTTGGATATTGTTCAGCTCTCCTGTAGCTCAGACTTACACTTTTTACATTACTATTTTGAGACTTAGTTTCCATTGTTTTTCCTTCACCTTGTATTCCAGTATCTTTATATAGGTATCTTTGACCTAAATATGAGTCTGTAAAGGTCTTTGAGTGTTAAGAATAGAATGGATGCTTTTATTTCTGCAGTCTGTTTATTGTAGACTGGCACACTCTTAGTTATTTTAGTATGCCTAATATCTTCATGATCATCCACAAATTGGATGAAAACTTTGAATTTGGAATTTTTGTGGTTCATTTGCGTGAGCTCAGATGTAATTAAGAAGCTGAGATTGTACTTATCATATGAGCAATCACAACTCAGAGTACAAGTTGCTCAGTCCTTGAAAGCTATTTTACTTTTCAAAAAGAATACTAAGTATAATCTCAGCTTCTTAAATGTTCTGTCATGTTTGTTTTTCTTTCTCCCATTCCAGGTTTATTTTAGTGTAGGCCACTGTTAAAAGCTTGACCCACAGTGCTAGTGCAGCACTTTAAAATAAATGCGCTTAAATTCACTGACACAATTTTTTTTTGTTAATGGCAGCTGAATTGCTACTTTAAAATAAAAGAAATATTGTTAAACGAGCAGAAGGCCTTATTATTTATTAACACCCTTACATAATCATTTTCTTCAGATTAAATATTTTTGGAGTTTTTTGCCTGTAGCAGTAAAGGTTTGCCTCTCAGCTGTACTTGTTTAGCTAAAATGTGTATTTGACACCCACCTTTCTTGCATGTCTCATTAAATATTGGTATTTGACGAACATACTTGTAACTAAGCTGAGAGCAATGAGAGCCTCAGCTACCCTTTTGGCAAATCCAAAGGCTTGCAATCTTTAAATAAAATAAGCTTGCATTTTAAAACTAAATATGCAAATTCAGTTGGCATTTTCTAGCCAAACTCTCTATGATGTTAGGCTTTGAATTTTAAGTGCAAAGGGACTTTCTGGCACATAAACTACACATCCACTAGCTTGAACATTGAATTTGTACTGGAATACTTTCAAGCTTCAGTGTGACTTTTGGTTGTTCTTCTAAAAATACGTTGCAACAGAAGACGCATTGTTTCATGCTTAAAATATGGAGCTGTTTTTGGCTATTGTGTGTTGCTTTGCCCATTTTGTGTATCTATTGATAGTTATTTAAGAGTTTAAACTCCTTTTCTGCTGAGCAGTAAGCATTTTATGTAGTAAAAGACTTTTCCCAGAGGCTAACTCCAGTGATACCTCCCATGGATATATAAAAGAAAAAAACCTGTCCATGAGACACCTAAATAGAAGTTACTTCAGTGGTCACAATAACCTCTATTTATCACTCTGATTTCTTAAAAAATTGGCTGTTTTTTAGATTAGCGCTACATAAGAACCGTAGTATTTTGTGTACTGAAAAAGTAATGTAGAGTTCAGAAATAAATGCCAGGGAGTGAGCAGATAAATTCAAGTACAAGCAAAATTGGCAAATATTGTCCATTTGTCCATACTTGGTGTGACTGAGTCTCAGGAGCAGGAGAATCAAATTTTGATTTTTCCCTAATGCATGTATTTTATATGATAGAAGGCTGTTTTCTTGTCCCAGAAGGGTGGCTGATCAACTACTTCACTTGTCATAAATCTTCCTTCAGCTCTTGATCAGTGATGGTAATAATGTGAGTGGTTACCTTCTGCTAACTGCAAAGACCGAATCATTTGGCTCTTTCTGTCCTAGGTTGCCTTCTCACCAAGCTGGACTGGCCCTGTGCGTATACGCACATGCACACATGTGAGCATTTAAATTTTTGACGATATAGCTCCTTTACAGTGCACTTATCAGTGTTTTGCAATTAAAGTAAAATTTCATAGTGCTGTGCATGCATATGGACTGCTCTAGTTTATTACTGTGCTTTTCTTGAAGACACGAATTTTCACAGAGATGTCGTGGACCTCTGTAGAGAGAACAGAAATCTTACGTAAAGCAGCTAATAACTATTGCTGGGGGGGGGGGGGTGTTGCTGTTGTTGCAATCTTGCACCCACTCCCCATGTCAAATGTGATTTAGTTCTGTCTCAACTCAGACCATTATGCTTCCTCTCTAAAAGAGCAGAGGAATTATGGCTCTTAAGCTCACGTTTTTGATTTTTCGTGATGAAGATTCTCTGCAGTACTTTACAGACTTTCAGTGGTGGGTGTACGTGTAGAAGTTGCACAGTTTTTAACAACGGTAATACACTGGTGGTTGGCAAATAACTCCTCCATTCTGATAGAAATGTCAGGGGAATTTGTAGACATGCATGTTAAACGAATGTTGCTTACTGAGAAAATGATTGTATCGTAGGAATAGGTCGACTTCCCCATCATGTCTGCTTTAGTGTCCCTCAACGACATGCTTGTTGACCAGCATGTTGAAGTTCTTAGATGATGAAAAGTCTCTCTGTTGAGATCTTTCATGGCGCGTCATCATATAGAAGTGTTAGTATTACTCTCTAGGACTATGTTCTAAATTGGGTTTGTCGTGCTGAGGAAGGGAAATCAAGGGTTGCAGTGCCAGCTAACAGAAGAAGTTGAATGAGTACCCATCCTGCCTAGCTGTTTTGTCACTTGTCACTCGCACACGGCACCCTCGAACCAGTTAGAGCTCTGTCCCTCTGGTCCAGCATAGACCAGCACTGCAGACTGGGCAGCAGGGCACCCCGTCCAGCCGGTCTGCGCTGGGTCCTCGCTAGTGGCCCGGTCCCTCTGCATCGTGGTCCCACCTTGACCTTGGCCTTCTGTGCCATGCGGGGCCTTCCTGGGTGTGTTTCCCCACACCGAGGGGCTGTGGTCGTAACTGCTCATTGATCCCTGAGAACTGTCGGCGTAAGCCAGCAGTGGCCTTGGTGGACAGTGCAGCCTCAGGCCAGTCTCGGAGACTTTTCTGTAGTGTTAATAGATCTTTTTAACATCTTTAAGCAGAAGTGCAGAACTTAAGATTTCTTCTGCTATAACACAATACTATATTCTTTCAGAAATATTTTGAAGTGGTCTGAGAGTGTTTCGTTTCATTTCAGTAGACAGATAAAGGAGGAGAAAGATAAAAACAGCTCTCTCAGAAATACTGATGGAGAGAAGTCTATGGAATACTGTCTATCCTGCAGTTGCTGTCAATATTCAGACTTGATCAAGGAGTCTGCGTTTGCATTGATTTAGATTTCACTGTTTTGAAGGTTGGAATCCTATTCTTGTATGTTAAAAGAATCTGGATTCCTGTGTGTTAAAATAATCCAAATTCCAACATCTGCACCACACTTCAGTTTACACATGTTCTGGTAAAGTATTTTACATTCTTCTGGTTTCTAAGCAAGTACCCACAACTTGTATTGAATGAAGAATTCAAAGTCTTTTATTGTGCTTAATACTAACATATATACTGTAATGTCTTTCATTTTAGTTATCTTCTTTGTTCTACAGAAGGATTAGCTAAAAGGTTTAATCTTAAGGCAAAGCTGAAGTTCTATGTTAAGGATATTAAGCTCTCCAAAGTTATTACTTTAGTCAGCCATTCTTGTATCCTTTTTTTAATCTTAAAAAAAAAATGCTTGTTAATCCGATTAAGCCTTCTTGTTGCATCCCTAGGTGTCACTGGGTTTTGATTTCAGTTTTCAAAGCCCTTTTTAAAAAAAATTATTTAAAGCTTTTAGGTTGTCTCCGTGGTTACTTTGACCACTGGTTAGGACCTCTGGTTCCTTGCGATTGATGCATATGATTGACGCTTATGAAACTTTGTTGTCCAGAGGCTCCTTGACAGTGGAAAATGTACAGTTCAGAGGGTTTAAAGGATTAAAAAAAGTGACATTTCACAGGACCGATCCTTATTTTTTTTAGTCTGACATTATTAAAAAATTTGTGAGATGTCTGTTTCTCCTGTTCCAGAACTGATGTTTGTCTGCTTTACATTGGTGTAGAGACCAAGAAATATAATGCATATTTAAAACAATGAATGGCACTGTTCTGAAAATATGGTAGCTAAAATGTTTTGAGTGACTAACCTTTGAGTTAGTAGCAAGTAATTTTGTGTGGTATTCTGTGTGCATCAGTGTGTGGCAGCTGATTACATTTGGGCTTTATTGCAACAAACTGTCCTTTGACAGCTGTTACTCATGCATTTTTCCTGTGTTTTTTTCGTAATACCAGGTTGCTGTGCGGAAAGCATGAAGTATTACCTTGTGGATCCCACAAGCTTGCTCATTTTGGGTTTGTTTTGTCATTTGTGTAGATCCAAATCTTTTAGAGGAATTTTGCCTTAAGCTGGTTTTGGTGTGTATATTTGATCATTAGTCCAATTTAAACAAAATGGAAAATACGTAATTAGGATAAATGAAATATTCAGGACGGATTCAAAGGCATAGGAAAGGAAGATACAGGCAGGTAAATTGAAGCTTTCCACTCCTCACTGTCATGTATATGATGTAATTACAACCAGCCATAACTCGTGTTAGCTGTGTAGGCATAGGACCTCCCTTCGTGCTGTACTGTTACAATACTAAAATTCATAGATCGATTTAGAGGCCCCATAGGACCAAGAGACAGAGGAAGTGATCTGCTGCCTCCAAAGATCTCTGCCTTTATTGTGTGCTGTAACTCTTACTATGATATAGATCCGTGGCTGTATTATAAAATTGCTTACTCCTGAGGGCCGGTGCTTTAACATTCGGTTGCACTGGATAATGTCTGTTGGGACTTAGCATCTCACAGTCTTTAATTCTCATGAAGCAGCTGTTCTTCCTGCTGTGGCCTCCTTTTATGCCGTGAAGAAAGGTGAGCCTCATTCTAGCACCACGTAGAGACAGGATATATTTCCAAATCTTTTGCCCAGCTTCCCCCCCCCCCCCCCAACCCAGCAAAAAGAAGAAAACTCTTTACCCTTTGCTCACTTTTGAGGGGAGCGAGAGTGTGTTTACTTTTGTTAGGGAGAAAGCCCATGGGAAGAGCAGCGAGAAGAGGATGCATAGGGAAGAGAGAGAACAAGGAAAGCAGCTGTCCTGCGTATGCTGACTGTCACCAGCCAGCTCCTTCAAGAGGAGGGACTTGGTGGTGGCTCACCGAAGGCTACGTTGAGTTCAGAAAGTCCCCAAGCCCAGGAGCAGTTACAGGCTGGTGGCAGTTAGCATAAGCATTCAAAGAGGCATGAACCGCCCTTTGAATCTGTGTAAGGTTTTAGCATCCAAATGCTAAAGGTTTGCATTTACTGTTTACTATCTATTAAAGTTCTTCTCCCCATAGAAAATGTGCCTTATGTTATCCAAGTTGTGGCTGTGCCTGGGACAGTGTTCGGAGGGTCATGGTGCACAAGCTCTGCTGGTTTCCACCTGTTCCTGGTTTATATCTTTTTATTTTCTGGAGGCCGCAAGTGTGGGATTGGCGCTTGTCAGGTGTCATAGCCTTTAGTCAACAGTTTTTCAGAAAAGTGCTGGAGGAGCAGCTGTGCAGTTTCAGCTTTCTTGGGATGGCTTATGTCTAACAGCTCCCCAGCACCAGCGGGGAAGTGAAGTCCTCGCAGGCTGAAATGAGAACGTTTGGGTTTTCTCAAGGTACAAACTTTTGCACTAATGAAAGAGCTATTGTATCTTAATGGCATGGGTATATGAATGGCATTGAACAAAAGCTTGTTGTTAAGTTAGGAAAGCTACTGATTGAAAAAGAGAATTTCTGTGGCATGTGTTCGGGGGGGTTGTTTTTTGAATCATACTGTTCTTAAAATGCAAGTTGTGAGAGGTTGATCTTTACACCTCTCCCCACAGTGTGTGGTGGTGAAGCATCAGAGTATTGCTATAAAAAGAAATTGCCAGGACAGAGTGGTCTGTATACAGGCATAAATATTTTTCAAGTTATTGTCATAGGTAAGTTAGTCTAATTTACTGGCAATAGTAGACTTACTCCAGCAGTGAACTTAGCCCCATGATAACTTCGTAGGGCTCTTTTGTGAAATAATGTTTCAGATTATTATAGACAAAGATAAATGAAAAGTCACTCAGTATAGTAGGAAGATGACTGCATCCTCTATAGGAAAAGGGAAAACAGAAAGTGGGGAGTCCTAGGTGGCCTTAATAACCCTGACGGGGGAGGAAGTGACTTTTGTTTGCTGTTCTCTCGTCTCTCATGCCCTCTTACTAACGCTCCAGCTGGAACGCTTTACACAGCGTCCAAATTGCAACCTTGGCAATATATCTAGGAAAAAACCTTAGCAACAGTGTCAATATTTTCTAACTGTAGTTAGCTGTTACACCATACTACTTTTTTGGGTTTTGCCTGTCTCCAAAGTGAAAAATGGAACGTAAGAACTGGTTTTTTTGTGTGTTCTTCAACTAATTAATGATGCGAACTCATATGTACTATACTGCATAAATAAGAATATACCTAATCTTAAATCTGTGTTTAAAAGCAGCTGTTGTTGAAGTTTAGTTGAAATAATTGCTGACGTTGATCTTTGAGTACGAACAGCATTTTTAAAAGAACACAGGAAGAGCCCCTTAGCCACTGGGTTTCCATGGAAAGTAAATGGAAACTCAGTGATTTAGTTATCTTGGCATTTTCGAAAATCTCAAATATGTAATTATAATCTCTAAAAATGTTTAGGCTTTTAATTATGTACTTAGACTGCATGTGTTTTGAGTACAGTGTGTTGCCGCTATCTTACTAAACAGTGAAACTGCTCTTGTAGTTCCCAGGATTTTAAACCAATAGTTATATTCCCATAATAGTTATGTTCCTATAATAGTTGCAATGGACTTCAAAAAAGAATGTACCATTACAGTTATCTAGTTTTTAATTTCCATCATGACTTGATTAGGTTAGTGTTGTTCCCTTAAAATCATTCTTTCTGTTCAAACAAAATTCATAGTAAGAGATAACTTTTTGGAAAGTGATACCTTGGTTTCAGAGGAATAAGAGAGGAAGTTTTACGCTTATGAAATGTTAAGAACAGTTCAAATCTAACCTAGCCTTCTTCCGGGTCATTTAGTGTACAGATGCATAGCCCTCATGTGTGTCTCTTCTGAGGAAGAAAGTATGGTTAGAAAAAGACAAATCAAATATATGCAGCTTTGGAATTACAGAATTAGAGTTTAAACTTCAGGCCTGTTTGGTTTTCCTATCCTCCATGCATACTGCTAAAGAGAGTGATAGTGAGATTGACAGATATAGTCCCACTTTTCGCAACAGGTCAAGTTTGTTTTTATTTTTGTTTTCCTCTGATACAGTCTGGAAGTACAGTTTATGCAATTAAGACTGACTATAGTAGAAAGTAGATAGGAGAACACTTGTTAAAAATTGGAGGCTGTTAATGATGACATAATGAACAAGAAATGCAGGTCTCGTAGAGCCCCATTTAACTAAAATATTTCTTTGCTGTATGTAAATACACCTGATATGGGGAGTTCTTATTTGAAAAAGAACCTGCTGTGTTTGTTATTCTGTCTGTTCTTCTCTAAGTTGCACTTTGGGTTCCCTTACTTCAGCCACGCTTCTGGTTGCTGTACAGATTTATCTGAAAATTATTCTGGTCACTACCTTTCCTTGTTTTTCCTTTTTATTTTTTCTCATACTGATTCAATTTGAACAGAATCTTATATAGATCATTGAGCACTATCCTACTTTGGATATTAAAAAAGCTGTAGTTTGTTGGTAATCTTCATTTTTCAGCTCTGTTACTGTCATCTGCCTACAGAGACTCAGCACTTTTAACATATATTTCTGCTGTCTTTGAATTATTACTGGGAGCAATGTAATTTTTCTGTATGTTTTGAAAACGTATTTTTCATTTAGCTGAAACTGCATTTCCTACACCGACAGGGTGTGTTTCCTTGTTTTGGGTGCGTTTCCCTATTTTGTTGTGCTTCTTAGCCTTTGTTGTGAACCAAGAGCTTGCTTTTTCCTTAAATAAAAAAATAAGTGTTGCTGTCAAACTGCACATAATCAGACTTCTTGATTTTAAGCAGAAAAATAACTAGGCCAAGCATAGATTGGCCATCTATGAGTGTGTCTTTCTGTAAGCCACCTTTTAATCAAGTGTAGGAGGTCACCAACTAAACTTCTGTCTTAACTAATTCAGTAAAAAAATGCTGTCAGATGGCTTTGACATTCAGGATACCACAGTGATCCTGAAATAACTTTCCAGCTGTAGAAATACTTTTGTCTTCGTATGGAACATGGTTTGCCTCTTGAGGATGAAATCTGAAAAATACTAATCTTGTTGGAAGTGAGCTTTTCTTCCCCTAGCTCTCCTAGGTGATATTATTCTCTCTAATCTTATGCATCTAAAATTTTTAAGTGGCTACCTGGACTCTGCAGTGAAAGGTATGTAGTAAGAAAGATCATGCTAACTTGTTGCTGGCAAAAATATGTTTTTCTATGTTGAATATTTGTATTTCAGTGTAACTGCCTGATTTTTATTTTGGTATATCACATAACTGATGACAAAATTTTATTTTTAGCAGGTGACTCCTGCCCAGAGAATGCCTTGCAGGTTATTGCAACATCTGGCCATAATGCCGATTTTCCCATTGGCAATCAGCCCATCTCTGAAGATATTTATAGAATGAACGTGGCTAAAGGAGTCTCCATGTCTTTGCCATCTTCCCCTTTGCTGCCACGACAATGTTACTTGATGCAGTCAAGATCAAACAAAAAGTCCCCAGGTAAAATGAAATTGATAACTAAAATCTTTATAATACTTTGACACATTTTTGACACAATTTATATGAATGTAACAATGAAATCATGTTAATATTTTTCAATAAGAACAAGAACAACGAATGTTCTTTGCGTGCTCCCAGGAAAAAAAGATGATTGGTGCTTAAATGGAATATGCTACCTCATATGGCAGATTTATTCTAATTGGTTTAGCAAATACCTATATTGAAATGTCTGAATATGTTTAAAACCAATTACTTATGAGTAGTATTTCAGTTTGGTAGAACACAGCTACAGAAACATTCTTTTGTGCGTATGTTAGTGGCTGTTAAGAATGACCTGTTATTTTTAATGATTGCTTTAGAGCAGTGTTCTTTTGAGAATATTTTTACTCATGTGTACACACACACACACACACACACACGCACACACACGAATATAAATATATACATAAGTTGCTGCTGAAGTTGTGGCAAGAAACTTACTAATTTTCAAAGCTTGTGTCCTCAGAAATGATCATGTGCTTATCTGTGAGGCTTACTAAATAAGGTGCTCCATCTGGTTCCCTTTTTATCAGTGTTTGGTACATACAAATCATTCCAACACACTAGCATCACTTGAGTTCATTCAGGTCAAAGCTTGAGTGTCAGGTGAAATTGTCCATATTCCTATTATATGAAAAGACACTCAACAGTTCTGAAGTTCTTTTGTAATGTTTATGAAGCTGAAGAACAAAGGATGGTGAAAGTTCGTTTTTGTCAGCACTGAGGAATATCTTGATTAACAAACCATTTTACATAAAATTAAAGTAAAATCCTCGCTCAAAGGATTACTAGAGGATAATAAATAAAATTTCTAGAAAGTATTCTTAATTTAAGTCATCTCAATATTTTTCCTTTCAAAATTTTAAAATAATATTTGCTTTTGTCATTTCATGTTCAAGTAATTTTCAGCTGGTTTTGACAGTTCAGGTAAAAATTTTGAGCAACAGAATGGTGTTTTGTCTCCAATTACAAGTGATTTGCATAATAACTTTAAAGCTAGGATGAATGTAATGTAGAAGGAAATGGGATTTTTGCCAAAGACTTAAGTGAGGCCAGTCTCTTACCTCTAATTTTATTACTGTTGGGAAAACTTAACTACACTTTAGGTAGATATGAGATGATATCTTACCAACCTCACAACTACATGATTTAAATTAGTGACACACATTCTTCTAAGCAGAGGAAAGGTCTTTAACTGTTTTGTTGACCCTATGGCTTTTGTGCATAAATGCCAGTGCATTCAAAGCACTTCAGAACCTCTAGGAATCTTTGTGCTATGTTCTTTTTTTTGGCTGTGTATCACAGTGGAATGATTTTGAAGGCATTATGAATTCTGCTTTTCATTGGAAATCTGCAAGAGAAACAATCGACATTTGTTTTGTAGGAATACCTAACCAGATGATAGGATGCCATGGGTGATAGAAACATTCTGTGCTATTCCTTTAACTTCCAACAAATTCAAGCTGATGGAAGGTGCTTTTCTATGAATGATCTGGTTAGGATCTGGGGCAGGAGTAATAAGAATAGAGAGGATACTAGCTGTACTGATTTTCAAGCAATCAGCCTTGTAGCATTTGAGTAGTAAGTTGAGGCTTTTTCAGGATATGGTGGATGAAAGGAGCAAGGATTGCATAGAGAAAGATTAAAGTGTTTTGAAGGTAAGATGTAGTGATGAAGTTGTTACAAACTGTTTTGGAATAAAATTCTAACTTTCATGCCCCCAGCGTACAGTTGAACACAAAGGAACTGCTTAGTGATGCATTTTTAATGTAAATGATACTCCTAATATTTTTAAAACTATTTGAATATAGCTAATGTAATAGTATCTTATTAATATCTAATGTAGAGCTAAGGAAAAAAATTTCCCGTGAAATACCATCATTTGTTCTACCTCTGTTTCTGTTTTGTAGTTGTGACTCTTTCTATAACTAAGGCATGTCGTTGGTCGTATATATATACTGTGATGAGTTTGTGCAACTTTCTTCAATTGAAATTCTTCACTATCTCAAGATACAGTATATAGTCTAAATCCATGTAATTAAAATTTTGGTTAGTAAATCGAAAACAGTAAAATTTTCCTGGCAATGTGTTTCAGACACATTGTTGTAAATTTAAAAAAAAAAACCCAAAACTTGTAGTTAACTAATAGCTAGTTGCGTTAATGTTCATAAAAACATCTATATTTGAGGGCTTTATATTCACTACTCTTCTATATTCCACTCTTCTAGCAAATGTATCTGTTCTCTAGACTGTATTTATCTAGTCCTGCATCTGTATTTGCTGATTTAAAAATATCCGTTTAATTATGCTGTATGGTGAGTGAATAAAAATGTTTTCCAGAGTAAATATTTCTAAAATAATGCATGGAAGAGCTGTCAGGCATAAAAACAAAAAAACAACCCCCCCCCCCCCAAAAAAAAACAACCCAAAAACCCACTGTAAAATGTTTTGTGTTTTTGTGTAGCCGGTATTGACATTGAAATTTTTGCACAGAACTAGTCTGTGATGTCTAGAAGAGAAAAATCTTTAATATAAATTAGTAATAAGTCGCTCTTACTGCTTCTCCTTTCATTTCCATTTTTCTGAGTTTCCTAGTGGGTGGAGGAGGACTTGGACAAATCTTTTTCTTCTCGAATTCCTTCATCCACTAGCGATCTGGTAATCCTCTGCATAAAACTGTTGACAAACTAGCATTTCAGTACCACTGAAAGAGATTCAGTTAATAATAAAAGTATGTTTTGTGCTTAATTTCTTACCTTTTTAAAAAGTTGCATGCTAATAGATAGAAAGTGCTTGAAAGAAAGTAGATTCTTTAACTGTAGCCTGTTAAGTAAAAGCTATTGCGAACATTCTGAACATCTCATTAAATTTTGGTAATTTATGATATCATAGAGCAGTAGTGCAATATGAAAAGACATGATTAAAACTAAAATAAAAGTTGTGAAATTTTATTCAAGCAGTATATGAACCCAAAAAGAAACAGCTTATTTTAGAATTTAAAATTTTGGAAATTTTTTTTCTTTTTTCCCCCCTTCTTGTCAGTTATATTATCCTTACTCATGTGAACATTTGCTAATTCTGAAAAGTTAATTTACCTTCTAGGTTGCTTCAGTTGTCTTTTTAGTTTAGATAAACTTGTTTATTAAAAATGTCAAGGTGGGAAAAGAACAGGATGTTTTAAATGGCTTCCCCTTTGAATGCTGTATACCTCTACGCAGTTTTCTTCTCCAGATGACTTCTAAGAGAATAGAATGCTTTTGCCAGTATGGATTAGCCGCAGGTGTAACGTGAGGAGTATATTATTTTAGTTTTGTTCCTTTAGATTAAAAGGATTTTGTGCCATCGTAGGCATATTTATTCCTTGAATAATGTAGTTATCAGTTCTCAGGTTTGGGCTGATCTCACTGAGAAAAGCACAGAGGGACCTTAACAGTTAGCAAGTTACAGGTATCTGTTCAGAACAGATTTGGAAATTGCTAGTCTGGGCACTCCTTGGACCAACATAGGACTTTTTTTTTCTTTTTTTTTTTTTTCCTTTTTTTTTTTTTGGTAGTAGTATCTCTTTGAAACTGCTATCCTGTTCTCTAGCATCCCATTTTTCATTCCATTTCTTTCATCCACTGCCCCTTAGGTAGGTGTTCAAAGGCTCGAGTCTGAACTAATCAGTCTGAAATCAGTCCTTGTATATTAGAAGTCCAGTATGTTGGCACTGGTAGCTATTTTATCACTCCTGTCACAGTGGACAGGCACGATGACAGATGTACATAGCTGAGACAGTGACATCTTTGCTGCAGCGCATGTGTGGTAGCAACTGCTGTTTTGCCCATCCGTCTGCAAGTAGCTCAGCCCTAGAACCTCGTAACCCAAGGGCAGGGTAAACCATGGGAGAGCAAGCTGAGCTTCCAGCTTCACTGGAACACAGAAAGCTGCACAATCCTGTCTGCAGAGTCTACTGTGAGTGACCTTGTGTTTTAATTATTTGCATTAGGAGGTGGGGGAGCTTTTTTGTTTGTGAGAAGAGCTTGGAAGAGTACCAGTACTTCTTCTGGCTCCAATTCAACCCTTGACTGTAACTATAAAAGGAGGGAAGAGAGAAACTATATCTTAAGTTACTAAAGAGCCAGAAATTAAAAGCAG